>NC_050460.1:36731463-36838963 GCF_903995425.1 Onychomys torridus
TTGTTAGGAAGCTAGAGACCACTGGGCTAAACGATGAGGATGTCAAAAGAATCAGTGATTTCTCTTTGCAGAGGCTTTGGTCCTCACATCCCTCTCAGTATCTAAGGAGCCCTGTGCAGGGCAGGGTGGGCAGGTGAGCAGTCCAAAAGCCTTGGCTGAAAAGTGGCTGTGACTGTGACTCAGGGGGCCCAGGGCAGAGAGCTTGAAAGCTAAGACCCAATGATCTCCAAAGAAAGCAAGAGGCTCAATGCACAAAGGGAAGTGACCTCACCCAGACACAGCTATGTAGCAAGAGAGGGCACAGGCTCGACCTCACAGAACCCGAGGCTGGTATTGATCATAAGAAAGGCTGTGGCCTCAAGAAAGAGCCTCTCTTTGAGCTCAGCTGGCTCCCAAGCGCTGCAAAGGGTTTGAAAGGAGCTGGCCTCCATTGATTACAGCAAGCTTGCTGCAGGCACGCCCTAAATTCGGTTGGATTTAAGTTAGTTTCTATGGAATATTTCAAAAGGGATCATAATTCCTCTCACAAGAAAATAGAATAGAGGGAATGGTGTGTGTGTGTGTGTGTGTGTGTGTGTGTGTGTGTGTGTGTGTGTGTGTTCTAAATATGTATGTGATTTTAAACAAAAGCTGAACAAGAATACATTTTTCTAATTCAAGTTTGAGTGTATTTGGTTTAGCTAATAGCTCAGTAAAACCAGTAGTATGAATCTTAGTGAAACCTTGACCGAAGATTATATTGATATGTGTCTTTAACTGAAGATTTTAGTTGCTCATAACTAAGTAAAAAGCAATGTTAAGTGTATTTTAATTTCATGTTGAGACCCACTGAGCCCTTAGAATACTAAAGACTACAGAATCAAGACTTTAAAAAACACAGTTAGCTTTGACCATAAACATACAGAATTGCAGTTCATCAGCTTACTGAAGACAGCAAGCCAAGGAAAGTGGCAAATGCAAATAATCCCAGTACTCCAGGGGCTAAGGATAGGAGTCCCAGACCTGTCAGGGCTCCTTAGGGAGGGCCTGAAAAGCAAGCATCTGTCTCATAAAACCAAAACAAGCAAATGAACAAATATAAATAGCAAAGCTGTTGGGCATACTCAGCTAAGGAAGAGAACTGTCCAGAGCAAGAAACTGCCTGCTACTTAGGAAGTTTGCACATGCCAATGAGGAGACTCTGACACAAAAGTCTTCACACCAGTGACAGAACCTCACTCCTCCTCATCCTTTCCAAAACTTCTCACTTTGTTTCCTTGAACTGGCGTAGCTCTCATTTCTTGTATAGATCTGCAGCCACTTTGGAACTAAACTTCCATCCTGACCACAGAAGAAGGAGGTGGAGCTAAAAGACAGAGTGCCACATTGAAGCGCCAGGTGACATTAAAAAGTCTGCGACAAGGTGGACACGGGATCCTAGAGGCAAAAGCTTATCTTAGAGAAAGGAGACCAGTTCCTGAGTTTCATCGTGACTCAAGGACAGAGCTTTAATTCTGTTTTTGGAGAATGTCAAAAATGCCACTGATGGTTTTCAAGACAGTGGGGCACTGTGATCTGCATGTAGGAAGCTCCAACGGTGATGGTGGATGTATGGCCATGTGAAGGGCAGTATAGTTCCTAAAACGCCACAGAAACTTAAGTTGTAAGAGCTTATTTTCCTTCCTATTCTAGCATCCTCAGGTTGGACACGCTGTCTTTTGTGTTCCAACATACTGTCTAATTTTCATATCCCCAATTACAGAATACTACATATATTAAGGTTGGCCAGCTAGAGAACTAAATCTCAAGGGGGAATGTTACAACTTTGTAGAAACAAACAAACAAACAAACAAACAAAGGTATTTAGTATATTTAGGAATGAAGAAGTTCTATTTAAAGTACCAAACAACATAAAAGAAAAAAATAAACAAACCTCTGTTGGCGACTGCTGCAGAGAGAATAGAAAGAGGAGACACAGATGACAGCAATACTCACCAGACAGTAACACAGGAGCATATGAAGATCTGGAGTGGTTGCACAGGCCTTTCATTTCAGCACTTGGGAGACAGGGTCAGGGGGAATCTCTGAGGCTAGTTAGGTTTACATATCAAATTCCAGGCTAGGCTATACTGCTTAGTAAGACCATGACTCAATAAAAATATAGAGAGAGGTAGAAGTGAATGTATGTTTTTGTGACTCTATGTGTGTGTGTGTGTATATGTCTAGGTATGTATACATGTGTATATATGTGTTTGTATGTATGTATAATTGGTATATGTATATGCGTGTATGTATGTGTATAAATGTGTGCATCCATATAATATGTGTGTATGTATGTATTCGTGCATGTGTATGTATATGTGTATATGTGTGTATGAAGAACTCTCATGAACTTAATCATTGGAAAATGCACAAAGTACATTTCACTGAGGGGGCAACATAATAATCAATAATTATATGCAAGTTCCTTGACTTTCCATAGTAATCAGGTAAGTTATGCCAGAATATAGCATTACTGACATCACCAGACTGTCAGTAGAAGACACTAGTCTAAAGAGCTAAAGATGGACATTAGCACGGATGTACTCAGCACCATAATTGTTTCCAATGGGGTGGAGAAGTACCATAGCTTCTGTGGGATTTCCTTGGCAATACCTAGTTAGCCTGACCTACTCATGCATCCAATGGCCTGGCCACCTCAGTCCTTAAAAATCATCCCCACACATACAAGTATTCAAAAATAAGTGTTTATAAGAACATTGAGAAGAAAAGTCACCAATTTGACAAACAAATAATTGTAAAAGTGTTTCATAATTATATACTAAATTACAATAAATCAGTAAAAATGAGTAAATGCAGCTACATATAAGAATTAATCTCAGATACATGATGTTGAAAAATCATTAGATTTTAAGTTATATTTTATAATGAAATATGCTCAGTGAACATGGTTTTATTAAAGTCAAGAGAAAATATAAATAAAATATCACTTAGAAATTGGTCAAGATATGATAACTTGGGTTGGGGATTTAGCTCAGGGGTAGAGTGCTTGCCTAGCAAGTGCAAGGCCCTGGGTTCGATCCTCAGCTCAAAAAAATATATGATAACTTGTAAGGCAATTAAATTAATTTATGATGATATTTACTTCTAGAGAAGATATACAAGTTTGAGATTTTGGCAGCAAAGTAAAATGGAATATCAATGGAAAGGGTAAAATTTATTAAGAATTTACATAATGGTAGTTATTAAAAACACCAAGGCTTACTTTATTCAAGGTAGAAATTGCAATAAATGTAAGGATCACTTCAAGAGAGTCCTGCAGGAGAGAACATTCTGGTCTAAACATAGCACTGGCAAGGGGAGATTTGCAGATGAATTAAAGCGTCAAAAAGCTGTCCTTGGGTGGAAAATGACCAACAGGAAGCATGAGAAGGAAGGGAAGAGTACCAGACATGCCTAGAGAAGGCAGTGGTGTCCTGGTATGGTATGGAGGTGGTGGATGAGACAAAGCTGAGTCATGCAGCGAGGTTGCTCCAGTGTGGAGTCTGGGCCTGTCTTACAGCCTTAGCAGGATTATTAAGAAAACTATGCCTTCCATGGGGAGTTGGCAAAGCCTGGTACATTCAGTTGAGGCAAATGGGGGTGGGTGGGTTGTGGGGTGAAGGCTAGAGAGAGGAGCAGAAGAAGGGATGAGAGGAAGAATCTGTGGTTGAATAAAAATTTCCTAATAAAGAAATAAATAAATAAAAGTAAAGAAGAAGAAGGTTAAGGACCACTGCTACATCTTTCAAAAATGAAGAAGGAAAGGAAGGAAGGAAGGAAGGAAGGAAGGAAGGAAGGAAGGAAGGAAGGAAGAAAAATGAAAAGTAGGTAAAAGTAAATTCTTAAGTCCCAAAATAGAGGCTTGTTTGAAAAGGAGTTCATGGAAGCCTAAGTGGAATTTGATTAGACATAAAATTATCAGATCTGATTTCTGTTGTTGGATTTCCCAGAGGCATCTATTGTATTATTACACTTTTCAAAATACATGATCAGACAATACCTATGTATTTTACCTGTATCAAATTCTTTCCAGGAAAATCTATGAGAGTAAATAATTGTAATTGTCATAAAATGACTGGATATTTAATATCAATATGAAGGAAAGTAAGAGATACATCACCCTAGAGGTTCTTGAGATTTGAAAGACCTGTTGCTTAGGTCTCTATAATGACCAAATTCTCTTATTCCTGCTACCAGCTCCATCTTCTCTCTTAGTATCATTTCTGGATACCATCATTTTTTGGAGGCCCTTGTAGCTCATATCTGTATGTGGTACTAAAAGCACCTTGATTATCCAATTCACATTTCTCTGAAGCATAAAACTGATCATGACTCTCCTTGAAAATCTGGTTCTCAGTAAGAAATCCCACCCCTGTCAATTCTTGCTGCTCATCATGATCCATGCTCTGCTGACCAGCCCCCCATTCCTGCCCTCGTCCTACCACTCACTACCCTCTAGGCCCCTGCCACTGGACATCTGTGATGGTTAATCTTCATGGAATACTTGACTGGATTTAGAGACACAAACCTTTGTTTGTGCCAAGGAGGGCATTTCCAAAAGGATTTAACAGAGTACAGAAGATCCACATTGAATGTGGATGGTACCATTTCACAGCCCAAATCCTAGATTGAATAAAAGGGCAAAAAGGAATAAATAAGCTGAACAATAACTCTCTCCCTCTCTCCCTCCCTCCTTCTCTGCTTTCTAACTGAGATGTGATATGACCAGTTGCCTCATACTCCTACTATTGTGCTTCTCTCACTGTGGTAGACAGAACCCTCAAAGCATCAATTAAAGTAAATTTGATGTGTTGGAAGAATGTGGAAGAGATTGGAGCTGTAATTTAGAGAAGTCCTAGAATGCTGCAAGTAGAAACAAAATGGACAAAGACAAAGCACCTGTAAGTGGCAAAGAAACAAGAGCAATTGATGTGTAACTTGGCATTGGGGCGATAAGACATGTGCTCTGAGGCTGCCACAATACATATTGAAGGTTGCTTGTCAAAATGCAAATTCATTCAAAGAGAGAGAGGCTGAATTGGCAACACTTACTCAGAAACAAGCACCTAGCATTGCTGCAGTTCTATCACAAAGGCTACTCCAGCCATTGCTGAGTAGGGCCAGACTACATCTTGAGTTGACAGCAGAACTTGGCAGTATGATCACATGGTAGTAGTTTTGTAGGCATGCAAAATGCAAGTGCTACAGCATCATGGAGTCTTATACCAAGGTTCCAGGAAGCTGCTGAGGCCAGGAACTGCGTGTCATTGTGTTATCTGAAAGGAGAATCTACTCAGAGGGGCTACTCTACAATGCTGCAACCTAAGTTGCAACAGAGACCCAAGGATGTTGCTGATAGCAGTACCAGGGGACACCCCTGAGGAATGTTGAGGTTATGGAGTGGGGATGGACTAAGAAAGAGGCCATGTGTTGTAGAACTGCATGAGAGGACTGAACAAGCCCATTAGAACCGAGATGATGCCACCATGAGGCCCAGATGCCGAACACAGAGTTTTTGAATCCCATGTTTTTCCTGCCAGGTTTCAATCTTGGTTTGATCTAGTCTTCCCTTGCTATCTACATGTACTTATCTTTTAAAATCAGACCAGTTTTTCTGTACTTTGTACTTGTTATTTAACTGTATGAAGGCTCTTCATTAGTAGTTTGTCTTGGACTGGTAAGATGACTTAACAGGTAAAGTCACTTGCCATTAAGCCTGGCAACCAAAACTCTATCCTTGGAAGAGAATTGATCCCCACAAGTTGTTGTGGTTTATGTTTACTCTCCTCTCTCTCTCTCTCTCTCTCTCTCTCTCTCTCTATCTATCTATATATATATATATACACATACACATATATGTATATATATACATATATATGTATATATATATATATATGTTGTCAATAATAGAAGTTCATGACATTTGATTCGAGTCTTTGTGAGAGGCAATGTTATTCTGATATATATATATATATATATATATATATATATATATATATATAGATAGAGAGAGAGAGAGAGAGAGAGATACATATATCACACACACATGCACACAAATACAAAATGAATAGGTGTTTAAAAGAGTTTGAGTCTTAGAAGGAATGTTTGTATTTTGAACAATGTTATAGCTGTTGAAGACCATGAGAATCTTTGGAGTTAGGCTGACTGAACTTTGTAATATCATATGAATGTGAGTTTTTGAGGACCAAGTATAGAATGCTATGATTGAATCTTGCCATGTTTGACTGTTTAGTTGATAAAGGGCAGAAGGGGGATGGCTAATGTTCATTGTCATCTTGATTGGAATTGAATTACTTAAGTGATGTGCCTCTGAGCATGTCTTAAGGGTGTCTCCACAGGAGTTCAATGAGGAGTGTTCACCCTGAACATGGGAAGTACTGTCCCATAGGCTGGAGTCACAAGATAAATAAAATGGAACAAAACAGAAAAAGAACAGGACAGAAGCATCCACTCTGTCTCTGCACAGAGCCTGAAGCACATGCTAGGCTGTGTGTGAATTGTAATACAGCCCAATTTTCTTGTGTGCAGGTGCAAAAAATTTACCTTGGAGATAATTACACAACAGTCATTTTCTCTAAACAGTCTCAAGTACATTTGTGTGTGTGTGTGAGTCAGGGATTAAGTGGTACTCTAGAAATGTTTTCTTGACATAAATTTTTCTCTTTGTAAACCTATAGAAACTTTTAGAAGCAAAACAGAGTGAAAGTCTATATTTAACGACTATAACTTTAATTATGACAAATGAGGTAATGGGACAGCTTTTTCCTATCTCACTGTCCTGCCTTCTCATCGCCTCTCCATTCACTTTCTCCCTTTATCAAGAAATTTAACTTCACAGTCTGTGGTATCATTTCTTGTATTATTAGTATGACTGTAGAAAACATTAAAAGTAAAAATAAGGAACTATAAGGATGGGAGGACTTTGGTAAATATACAGCATTTTGTAGAAAATGTTTATGATGATATTCACTCAAGTGTCCATTGGAAAAAGTCAAGCAAGAAGGGTGTCAGGCAAGGAGTTGATTGACCTTCATCTGTGTCCACATGTGCTCCAACAGCTGGGATAGTGGAGATCAAGAGAACACATGATAGCTGAAAGAGACCAAGCAGGTACATCAACATGACCTGCAGACCCCAGAGCTCCATTTGAAGAAGCTCATTTGCAAACCCCTCAATAGTTTCATGCCTTCATAAGGCGTTAAATGGCCCCATCCAGGATATAGAGGTCATTGGGAGAATCCAGGTGGGAAGCATTTGTCAAGAAATTTTGATCATTTCTGATAAAGCATAAGAGCCGCCGGTGATTGCTTTAAAAATATAAGGAATATTTTAAAGTGTCAAATGCTTTTGTTTTAATTTAAGAGTGTGGCTGTGAACCCACATAAATAATTTTCATATCTTAAGCATTTCCGTTTTGAGGACTTCTTTGTGTTTACAACATGAAAATATATAGTAACCCTCTTGTCGATCTTTCCTCTTTGCAACATGTGTAGACACAGGAGTCTAATAAAATTAGGATAAACTTCATAAAAAAATCTTTATTGTGTACCTACCAGGTGCATGACACTTTGCCGAGGCAGAATTTATGACTATTTATAGTGTAACATTGCATCGAATATATTTTTAAAGTCCAAAGACAACTGCTGCCTGCCTGTGTTGTCAATAATAGAAGTTCATGACATTTGATTCGAGTCTTTGTGAGAGGCAATGTTATTCTGATTTAATAGCTTCCATCTGCTCCTCTCATTTTCATTGCTCCTTTTACAGTTTCAAATTCCACCCTGTGTCCTCCAGGGAAATTTTCTGAAGCATTGATTCTACTCATCTATAAATTGGAGGAGGGGAGGGCTCCTTCTGCAGCCTTATGGTTTTGTTTATTGATCTTGATTGTGAGAGAACTTGTTGACATGCACACACTTGTTTTTCATTTCTTCTTCTTCTCCCTTTACTTAGTGTGTGTGTGTGTGTGTGTGTGTGTGTGTGTGTGTGTGTGTGTGTATGTGTGTATGTGTGTGTTGGTGAGTGCTAGGAAAATGAAAAGGCTCAACTCCAACAAAAAAGTTAGTACTGAAACCTTTGATTGCAAAGTAAAATAAGGGGACATTATAGGAAAAAAGACACAGTGGAAAATTCATGTTTAATTTCTCACTGGGTAACTCTTACTTGCGACTATGAAAACAGGAAAAATATATTCTCTAAATTTGTTTTTCTTTTTTTAAAATTTAAAATAAAAGAATATCTATCTGAATCTCCACTTATAACATTTATAATGAATTGCTGTATCTTTCAGCTAGTAGTACAATATCATCACAAACATTGTACATTTTTGAAATTTCATGATCATAATTTTGGAATGACTCTTAAGCTTTCCATTTACAAATCATCATTATACCAAAATGGATAAAAATAAGCATGATTCCATGTTGATATTACATACCATCCAATCTGATACATGTGTACACTCAAAACTAAATTGCACTGGGTTTTTCTGTACTGTAGCAAAGGCTTTCCCTGTGCATTTATATTAAGATACTTAAGCAAATAAAACAATAAGGCCTTCTGTAAATGCCCATGGTAAGCATGATATAAAATTAATTACATGTAACTTATTACTGTATTGTGAGGAGCCATGTTTATATTTAACACTGAGATGTTTTATTTTCAATATAAAATCTCAAAAAGACATATAGTAGATTTAAAATTAATAATTAGAGTTGCCATCAGTCTGTGTTCAATGCACCCCTTCCATCCTTACTTGGAACAGAATGAGATTAATACTTCTAGATTCCTGCTTCAAGGAAATCCTCATTCATTCATAAAAGCAGTATAAGATACATTAAGAAGAATGAAATCTGGTTGGTTTGGAATGATGAGAGTTCCTTTACTGATGCATGGGAGAACCACAGACATTAGTAAGGAATTCTTGACTTCACACTTCCCCTCCAGGCTTCTCCAAATGGTGTTTGATTCTCAGGTACCACTTAGATTTAGGCTGGCCTGGTGGATGCTTACTCAGCTATCTTCATGCTAATAATTAAATATCCTACTACCTTTGCACGATTTAACTAACCAGTAATCTCATCTTCTTCACCCACACCCCCCACAGGTTGTAAATACCTCTGTTAAAAACCAACTCCTGTCGTTCCTTTGGGTGTGGGTTCTCCACTTTATTTTAGGTAATTCTTCAGTAGATATTCTGATGGCTGGAATCAGACTCTTACCAAACCTCTGAAGTGCTCTCTATTTCTGTTTGCCACATGGCATCCCCTGCATGGCAATCTGTTGCTCTTACGCTATGCTCATTAACTGGGTTATGCGCACATCATCTGATTCATCCCACACTTCTGTCCTTAGCTGACTTTACACCCTTTGGTGACAGAAAATGCATTTCCTTCATATGTAGCCCAATGCATTGTGGTTTATAAAAAAATATGTCTGAAATGAGATGAAATGGAGTTTTCTTTTATTTATTATTGTTTTTGTTTGTTTGTTTTGTTGCCAGAATTAAGCTGTAAAATAGGCACTCAGATCTACAGTCATACTTGTGTTAACTTGTTTCTTCACTCATTTCACAAACATGAAACAAATATCAGTCAAGTATTTACCTTTGGAGGATGTAGAAAATGTTTGATATACAAGTCTATTTAACACTAAAATCCAGACACTCTATTAATGTCCATTGAGCTTACTCCCACTTTTCAAAATACATATTTAAAAGCAATGAATTTATTATTTCACCATAAAGTCTGGTAGGTCCTACTTACCCAAAACCAGTAAGATTTAGATGTGCAGACCATTCCATATCGATGTCCAACTCATCATATCCAAGAGTTTGTGTGTGATTAAGTACTAGCTAAATGCATTAATAATTAGAAACGTCTAAAACCTTGTTTAAAGCTTCATTTTTAAAATAATTCAACATTTTTTTTCTATATAATTCCTCTGAATAGTTTAGTTCAGATTCACTTTTGAATAGCCCTACAAAATATTCAGTAACTCCAGGTTTACTTTCATTTGTTTTGGGGTGACTATTTCGGTCATTTTTACCTGATTTCCTATCTTAGTGCCCTTTCTTGACTGTGGTGTAGATATACTAGGACATCTTAGTTTTTAACAGATAACTAATTTGTCATGGTGATGTTGAGTGTATGGCTGAGTCACCTACTAAAATTCTGAAGCACATTTTAACACAGACAACAAAAAATGTTTTTATTAACTTTTCTGTCTTCAAAACTAATTAGTTAATCAAGATTGTAAACCCACTCTAATGACACAACATATAACAATCCTAAATTTTGCTTTCTTGGATTGATCACATTCTCAAAGCAGATTCCTCATATTTGTGTTTTATTTCATGGTTATAGGTTTGCATTTTCTGAGTTTAAATACAGTTATATTCCTTTAGACTTTTAAATGTGTTTTGCTTGACCTAACTTCCATTTCTTATTCATGCTAGCGTTGAGAAGTTCTCTCAAATTTCAAATTCCAGTACACATCACTTACATATTTTCTCATGTTTTTCCAAATGAGTAATCTATAAATACTTTAGAAAAATATCAACTGTTTTTTTACCTCTTTGGCTTTTTATTGGAACTACTATTCTCAGCTACATTTTAGTGTTTTTCAAATGCAGTGTTTTAGGGCATAACTCACTCAACTCTTTTACTAAAATAATTAAAAATAAAATTTAATAGTAGCACTTTTCTAAATCAGCATTTAAGAAATACTCACTTACTTTTATAAAACATGAATTTAGAACTTAAATGAAAGCAATTGTCATTATTGAAGACTAATAATTCCCATCAAACTATTGTGAAAAATTAAGTAAAAACTTATTTAAAGCAACTAGTATATATTCAAATGGCTTTTATTTAGTTCTTTTAAGTCTTAGTTCTCAGAGTAGGTTTGCTAAACATATTTATGTAGCCATTACCAGGAAACTTTTGTTTCGTGAAGAAAGTATGGAAAATGAATGTCTCACTGTGGGACCCAGGCCACCTTAGAAATCTTGATCCTTCTGCTTCATTCTCTATAGTATTGGAATTATTCATGTTCATTACCAGCCCAGGCTTACTTTTTGCTGTTGCTGTTTGTTTTATGAATTCTTTGTAACACATTTATTTACATAAGGAGAATAACTAAAGGGGAAAAAACCTGGAGACCTGGTGTAAGAAACTGAGAGAGATCCTGCCTCCAATGAGAGTCAGAACTGCCTGCTCTGGCTCTTTAGCTGTGGGTTCAGGAATGGATGTTCGTTGCAAATATCTTCCCATTTTTTGTGCTAATAAATATTGATGAGGTTAAAGTATATCGGCTTTAGAGTCCGGCACTTTAGTTATGTCATTAAACACTAAAAATAGGAAAAAGTATCTAAGATTTACACTGTAACAAATAAGAATATTGGCTGCATGGCAGCTATATGCTATATTATATTTGACACACTGAAGACAATATGTTACTAAAAAAAGAGGTCAATTGTCAAAATTTTAGCATTAAAACAAAGTAATATAAGCGCATCCAAACTGGTTGCTTATTGGTAATGGCACATTCTAAGAATTGATGAATCTTTGCAGAGTGTACTCACAGAGGAACATGGTGTCACCAGATGGTATGGTCAATCTGTCATTGACTAGAATATTGTCAAGGAGCACATGACTCTAAAATGCCCATAAGAAAATGGACAATTATCTATTATACACTATGTGCATATAGATGCTTAGTTATGAATATCTGACTTTATAAGGTTTCATGCATGTGATGGAACTAATTTTTAGCTATTGTTTATAATGGGAGACTAGCCCACTCAACAATATTGGTAAACCATTGGCAATATTACACCATACTACTGTTGATGATCATTATAATGATCCCACAGAAGTCTCAAAGTCAATGTCCCTCTGGCTTCACAAAAATTTACCATTGTTTATCACTCTCCATTCCTGTTACCTTAATTCATAAGCAAACATTGCATGCCTTGACTAATAGCCATCTGTGGACTTCCTATTTTTGACAAGATAGCAACTCAGACTCCACAGGCTTAATAATGCTGAATATCTTAAACACACCAACATGCAGATATAGAAAGAACACAGCATAGTTTCTGCTAAATATATCCTAAAGAGATCGTGTGATGCTTTCATATCAAGCTGCTTGGGTGAAGGAGAGAACACAGAACATAAACTGAGATGCTTAGAATATTAATTTGCCTTCTGTGATCAATATTGACCAAGGTATTCTTTTATATCTGTATTAACTGTTCCCTCAATTGAATTTTCAAAATATTTCTATGTGATGTGAAATGTAACATTTTGTTTGCTAGTTAGATTTAATGAACATCCAAGCAAAATTTCTTATGGGTTTCCATGCACCCCACATACATATATACATTCTCTCTCATTTTTGTTTGCTAGTTAGATTTAATGAACATCCAAGCAAAATTTCTTATGGGTTTCCATGCACCCCACATACATATATACATTCTCTCTCTCTCTCTCTCTCTCTCTCTCTCTCTCTCTCTCTCTCTCTCTCTCTCTCTCTCTCTCCCTGCCCTCAATAAAGGATCTGAAACTTTTACTTTTCTAGAAACAGTTCCCAAATTCAGTTACTTCTGTTAGACTTGTGTTTTTTAGTTGATACAATTTCCCCATTCTTTCAGCCACAACCCCAGGCAATTCCTACTAAAGAATGACACCAAACAACCTGTCAGGAGCCTTTCAAAATTGCTGCCAGACTCCAGTGACATTCTTAGGGCATATGGAATACTGATGTGCAGAAAATATGGCAAAAAACCACTAGCTGATGCTCACTATGTTGGGAAGTTACAGCTTGATATGGATAGATAGATAGATAGATAGATAGATAGATAGATAGATAGATAGCATCTAAGCCAAAGTTACCAAAAATATTCTTTTCAATTGGTTGGACCTCAGATTCTCCAGTCTTTAGATTCTGTCAATAAAATGAAATACAGGTATAAAACAAAGATGAAAATTACCGAACATGACCTGTGATCCTGAATAATAGAATAATCCAGTTATAATTCACATATGTCACATGTTGTCTGAGGCCATCATGGAAATGTCGTTTGAAGCCAAGGTGCTTGTAATCTCACAGAGAATATGAAACTAGGAAAATTAGAAAGTGCTTATTAGATACAGCAAGCATTGTTTAATTATGTTATAGACTTTTTAGTTTGCCAATGTATGTGTATTTGTCTCACAACTGCAAATGTAAGTATGTAAGTGAAGTAATATGTGTACTTGAATGTGGAGGTACCTACTTTAGAATTTGCTCTTACCTGAAAACCTTATGTTAATATTCGCACTACTTTAGAATAACTCATAAGTATTTCAGGCACATGCACTGCTGTATGATTTCCAGATGAAGGCAAATTTGTTCCACTGATTCTGTTTCCTACAGCAATCTGTAATCTTTATTAACTAGAAGAACAAAAAGTGTAAAAAAAAATCATGAGATTAGAGAATGACACAAAACTCAACCTCCGTCCTTGCAGTTCAGTTTTGTTACAGATTTAAATTCATAACCTCTGAATAAAGGCTTATGTTTTATACAATAATAATTGTCTTCTGTGTCTTCTTTAAGTATTTCTGGTAATCTTTGTACTTGTACATGAAAAATTGATCATGTTGGTTAGCTTTGACTCCTTAGACAAGATCTTAAAATTGATACCATCTCAATTTTCACATCATGCATGTCCATGGATGTATTCCACACTACGTTCTTATGAGCTAGCGAAGATTACACAGTCTATTGGTGAATAGTGTCTAGTAGGTTGTATGTTCCTAAAAAGTTAGTCATTAATTTTACTCGAAATGTTTTCTTCTCTTCATTGACACTTTTAAGACATACTTTTTAAACCGACAAAAAACACCCAAGCATTTATACAGAGAATGAACATTTTGAGGGATGTAAAAATAACACCTAAATAAAGGTGCACAACCACTCAAACTAATGAAAACACATTAGTGATGTAGGACCAAGGCACGAATGCCCTGGCTCTCTGTGGTACTTATCCCCTATTACTTCCTTCCTGGGCCAAACTGCTTACCAGCAGCCAGAGCTTGCAGCATCTCTTACACCTGGAAGGGGTGCCTGACATCAAGCAAGGAAGGCATCTGGCTGCATTTTCCTCCCACTCCTGGCTATCCCCCTGCTGTAGCTAGTTTGCTCATTCTTTGTTCTTCTTACATTTCTAGCCATATTTAATTCTCAAGGCAAAATTTACATTTCCTCTTGAAATGATGCAACTATCAAAAGCATGAAGATTCTCTAAGAAATGTGCCAAAGGGAGACACACATTCCTAAAATCTAACATGTTCAGTTTTTCAGAGCAGATCCCATACTGAAATGCTAATACAGAAGATGATTGTGAAATTGCCACCTGTATCTTTTCCTTAAAACAGTAAAGTAATAAAATTGTATTAATTAAAAAATATGCTGGGCAGTGGTTGTGCACACCTTTAATCCCAGCACTCGAGAGGCAGAGCCAGGTGGATCTCTGTGAGTTCAAGGCCAGCCTGGTCTACAGAGCAAGATCCAGGACAGGTACCAAAACTATACAGAGAAACCCTGTCTTAAAAAGAAAGAAAGAAAGAAAGAAAGAAAGAAAGAGAGAGAGAGAGAGAGAGAGAGAGAGAGAGAGAGAGAGAAAGGAAGGAAGGAAGGAAGGAAGGAAGGAAGAAAGAAAGGAAGGAAGGAAGGAAGAAAGAAAGAAAAAAATACATATGCCAGAATAAATTATACCCTCATATCTAGAATGATGAGTGATATGCAGTTGATTTTGTGAGTTTGTTTTCATATGATCCACCTTCCTTTCCATCAGACAAGATAGAATATGGTTATACAGAGAATCCTTAGAATGTCAAATACAATTACTCAGCCACCCAATTGGTAAGATCCAACTGTGTGCTCCATCTCTTTAGTCTTACCATTAATTCCACATATTTCTTAGATCTTTAAAATAATTGTTCGAAACCTTGTAATTATTTAGCATTTATCTCCCTGGGGATTCTATCCTGTGACTCTGGTTTGAAATCTGAAGTCAAAGAGAGAGTAAATGCCAATCATGAGAACAGCTTTTCTCTTACAAGCAACTGCACTTGAAATGTTTATTTCCTTTATACACCCCCAAAGGAAAAGAAATATAAGTAAGAAAAATTAAAGACAATTATCATATCAGATAGGAGGGGTAAAATCTTCTTTTGTCCTGTAGGAAAGTGGGGGTTCCACACGGACAGAGGTATCTCAGTTGATAGTTCATCCAGTTCAAGGCTTCCTACCCAAAAATTAGTATCTTAAGCCTTCTGTAGAATACACAAGGCCAAATGTTCATCTCATTTCACACATCTGTTACAAACACAAATAAGCTCAGAGCCTGATAGTAACAGTTATTTTTCTTCTATAGTTTTAAGAAACTAAGAGTAGATTTTATGTTTTATAACGTCTTGTAACACAAACTTCTAAAATGGTCTTAATAATTAAAAACAAAAAGCCCCTGAGCCTGAGCCTGAGCCTGAGCCTGAGCCTGAGCATGAGCCTGAGCCTGAGCCTGAGCCTGATATTGCGGTAAATGCCAAAAGATCAGATAGACAAAGGAACAAGCCACAGCCACCACCTCTTAGCTCACTACCAACTCCTCAGCCTGAAAAAACTCAGCCCATAGGCCTCTAGCCAAATCAGCTTCGCTAGCTGAAAAGACTTCTCATGAAAAGCCTTTAGTTCCTGTCTCCTCATGCCTTATATACCTTTCTCTGCCTAGCTATCACTTCCTGGGATTAAATGTATATGTGCTTCCCAGACTGGGATTAAAGGAGTGTGCCACCATTGCCTGGCTGTTTTCTCTCCTAGACTGAGTCAGTCTCATATAGTCCAGGGTGGCTTTGAACACACAGAGATCCAGACAGATCTCTGCCTTCAGAGTGCTAGGATTAAAGGTGTGTGCCATCGCTGCCTGGCCTCTGTGTTTAATCTAGTGGCTTGTTCTGTCCTCTGATCTTCAGACAAAATTGATCAGAGTGCACAATATGTACTCAATGACCTCCATTCTCACCAGGTCTTGGAGGTAGTGATTTTTGTTTTCAGCTAGTATAACATGTCTGTTCTATTAATTTACAACTCAGATTTTCTTCATTCTGTTGGAAGGGTATTGTAAACTCTTATTGTGAAAGTAGATCTATTTTATTTTCTTCATATTTTTTTTTTGCCAAGTATTGTTTGGTGCTGCATTAGTTTTGTTTGTTTGTTTTCTTTTCATTGAATTGACAAATGCTGTTATATAAGCAATTTAAGGAAATAATGGTTTATTTGACTCACAGTCTGAATCTACTGTTCTTTGTGGTGGGAAAGGCAATATGACAACAACTTGAAAGGGCTGGTGTTCAGCTCACATTCACCTTAATAGTCACTCCAGGACCTCAGCCCATGATACAGTGTCATCCATATTTTGGGGTGAGTATTCCTGCCTCAAATAACACCATAGAAAAACTATCCTACAAATACGCCTGTGTGTGTGTGTGCATGTGAGTGTGTGTGTGTGTGTGTGTGTGTGTGTGTGTTTATTCTAAATCCCACCAAGTTGACAATCAAGATTCACTACCATGACTTGACCACTTGTTAACTTGACACTCAAACATATCACCAGAACCAAATTCTCCCTATAACTGTAGGTTCATAGCCATATCACAAAACAGAATGCATTCAATCCAGATGTATTTTTAAATGCCCAGTCTTTTAATTGTCCACACATACATAGAGGTCAAAGGACAGTTTTGAGGAGCTGGTCTTCTCCTTTCACCATGTGAGTTCCAGGGTTTAAGGGTCTTCAGGCTTGACGCAAGCAACCTTGCCAACTAAGATATCCTGTCACTTCATGTTATTGATGCTTTAATAATACTTCCTGATAATTTTATTAGTGTTATTGTTTGCAAACCCAGAATTAACTAGTGTTTTATGCAGAAGCTGATATACTTGGTTGGTTTCTTGAAAACAAGCCCTATGATCATGTACAGGTAACTCCCAGCTTCTTCATTATGAGAACATTTATCAGAAGCCAGATCTGTATTGTTAAGTCTGCATATTGAGTACATAAATATCTAAAATCATCAGTATGAATTCCCCTTTGCTACCTGAGTTGAATCAGCATTACCTGACTGAAGTAATCTACTAGAAGTCTATAAAGAGGCTACATACAATACACTAGGCTAGAAATCAGGCAGCACCATGCTTTTAGCACACAAGAGCCCTCTAATTATGTCAGGTTTTGTTTTCTAAATGGTGTCATTCAATATCTGAATCTATAACTATAGCCCTACCACTCTTTAACTTATACATCTTTACTCTGTGTTCCATATCAGGACTTGTGCTCAGCTTGGAACAAAGCTGACCCAAATTTGTAATGAACAAAGTAAAAAGAAATACACATATGTAGTTTATAGCATAATCATCATTTCAAGACAGTTGGTTGCATTTCACAGTAAAAATTATTTACAAATATTTGCTGATGAGCATAGCTAAGGCTTCACATATAAAATTTTAATAAAAGATATTTCAAACCAATTCAAGTTCAATTCTGTAAAAGACAACAGAGTTGGTGAGGAAAACAGTGCTGTGAGATGAATAGATTCCTTGATCCTCCAATCTAGTCTATCTACCGTATTGCATTTAATTTTAAATGCATAGGTAACATGTCCCCATCCTTCTTTATATGAGTTTATTCTTATTTCATCTTGCTCATTGCATTTTACTCCATATAAATTAAAGGCATAATCCATTACTTTCTAGTTCTGTGAGTAAGGCGCTTAGATGCCACCACTTTGTCCCAACAGCAAGAGAAAAACTAAGCAGATGGGAGTGGAGTGAGTGGGTAGCTCTTCTGTAAGATACTCAAGGACACTTCCTTCCTCCAAAACATGGCACCCATGGGAAAAAATATAAGGAGTCTAGTCAAAGCTTAGCCTGAGTACAACCTGCACTGAGGACAAATACGTGGGCAAGGAAATTTTTCCAAGGCACCAAATATTAGAGAACCACAGGGGGAAATTCTCTAGAGTGAGAAGGGTGTAGAAATCATCACACCTTAAGCTGGAGTTCTCTGTTCTTATGAAGGCCTGTACTCAGAGCCTGACCTGGGCATTTACACAGATTAGCTGATATGGGCAAAGTGAGATGCCTAGACCATTGTAGTCACCCACTCATATGCAGTAAAGGAGGGAGAGCTGAGAAACTTTTGTGGGTTTCATAGTCCAGATGTGTAAGGTATGGTTCATCAAGTGATGGATGCCTAATGGTGGGGTCATGGAATACCCTCTACCAACACACACACACACACACACACACACACACACACACACACACACACTCACCACATCACTAAAGACCTATTTCTCCATCCTGGTGTATGAAAAGACAAAGGAAACCTGCTTGACATACTGAAGAGAAAAACAAACTCTTACAGCAGCACAGTAAGAGGAAGAACTAGCCATGGTTGGGAGGTGGATTATCAGACTGGACACTAACTATCACTATATACTAAAAAGACTTAAAGGAAAGAGAAGTTAGTGTCCAAGAACAGGTAAGTAATTGAACAAAGAATCAGAAATGCTACAGGCTAGAAAGAAATACTGGTGGGCAACTACTGCGAAACAAATAAAGACTACTTCTGGTGGATTCTTCACTCAACTAGATGCAGCTAAGAAGGGATTCTCTAAGATGGGAGATATATCAACAGAAACTTTGAAAACTAAAACAAGGGGAAATGAGGTCTAAGAACTATGGAATGCAATGCAATATCAAAGAAATACAGACCAACTATGAAGGGCATAAGGACAGATTGTGATCATTTAGGGCAAAAATAATAAATAAATAAAAAGGAAAAAGAAAAAAAGAAAGGGCACACAAGAAATGCTTGATACAGCAATGACTAAGAATTTCTCCTAAGTTACTGTCAGATAGAAAACATAGATCCAAGAAATGAAGAGAATACAAGGCAGGAGGAAACACAATATATACATGCGCGCATACACACACACACACACACACACACACACACACACACACACACACCCTTAATACCTAAACATATAAATTTTAATCTCAAGAAAATTGAGAGTAAAGAAAAGACTTTCAAAGAAAGAGGAAAAAATAGATTAAATATGAACACTTGTAAGTGAAAATAATTCAATACTCTAAAATTATAAACCTTGAGAAATTATCTGGCCAAAGTAAGGGACAAACAAAAAACCTTGACTTCTAAGTATGTGTTCATACATATAAATAAATAAATGTGAAACATTAAGTTTGTTACTGCATTGCTTGTTTTTGGTTGTTTCACTTGTCTTTGTATTGTTTGCCTTGATACACCAGTTCTTGATCCTTTACACTAGCCCTTTGATAGGTTCCCCTGTCTTTAGCACCTCATTCATTCATCTCAAAAGCATGATGTTTACAACTTTAATCAGAATCCTTTGAGGACATCTCATCACAACAAGAATGAAGTCCATCTTTTCCTACTTTGGAGAGCTACCACTGCTGCATCTGTCTTCCTCTTAAATATATTTCTAACGCAAGCATTACTCACCAACATCTTAACTCAACCTATCTCCTCAGCCACCAGGATCATTGCACTGGAGTTCTCCATGCCTGCTCTACCCTGATAGGATAGCCCCTGCTTACAGCCTCACAGTGATGTGATAAAACCCAACCACAGCCATACCAAATGTTCTTTATTGCTGGTCATCAAAAGGACACCATTTCCTGAGCTTTCTGAAACTCTTTGCTTTTATATGGGGCGTCCAAAGTGTGAGCACTGTGTCTCCCAATGCCACTTTGGTTTCCATTCAACAATGTTTTCCTTGGTGGCATCTATTTTCACCAGGAATGCTAGCTACAGATGTTTCTTGAATCCCTTCCCTGTATCCCTTCAGGCAAATAGCTTATGGTGTCTTATAGATGCACTGAATACATACATTGCCTATCACATGTTAGTGCATTTAGAGTTCTTCACTACAGCCGTTGATGCTCTTTGCCCACTGTTTGTTCACATCATAGACCTAGCTCTGTGGTTCTCTGTGTTCACTATAAATACACCATCAGAAGCAAGCATTCTGTTCTTTCTGCCTGACCATTCTTGCTTCTAATGAGTTTAAGAAAATCCTCCTTTTCCCATAGTAATGTGAAATCAGCTTTTTAAGGGGATACTTCACTGACTTCAAACCTTTCTTGTGTGCCTTATATTAGTGTTATGCATATTGCAAAATTACTTAGTTGGATTATTCTCTCCCCTATTGAGCTTCCGATTACAGGACAAGCAGGTGCTTAGGTATTAGATGGCCCCATTCCCAGGTATCTCTGGCCAAGTATTTAATGAACACAGTTTCAAAATCTCCACTTGTTTTGTTCAATAGTTACTGAGAATGAACTTTGAAGACAAAGAATTCATATAATAGTAGGTAAGTGGAATAGGAAATATATTTAAAGTAAAGTAAGATATGTTAATACGAGCATCTGGAGATATGAGCAGATAGACATAGGCATATCACTGAGAATATTTACGCATGTGCTCAAGTTACACAGATGAACTTAGAGGTACAAGTATTTAAAGTGACACATCTCACTTAATAAGTACACAAGAGTCACAATGCCTCATAAGACTCCAGATGTGCATGCCTCATCAGCAAATAAATGAATTGGCAATCCTGGTCTTGGTTCTAGGTTTTTATTCTATTCTGAAGTCAGGACTATAAATAGCTGATTTGTTAAAAAAAAAAAAAAAAATCAGGGAATGAAGTCATCAAAATCCTGGAGAGGTAACTGTAGGAGAAGGTCACACAGCACCATGAATTGATCTCCCACCATGCTCACCACTCATGGTGGTGGAGGGGATTAGGAACAACAAACAGGGGCTCACAGGAAACCACTGGGATCATGCTCCGTATGGGAGGTTACTGGAAACTCAACGAGGAAGTAGAGACTTGAGAAGGAAGGAGACTGAAAGTGGCTGGTCTGCTACCTGTGTGCAGAAGAAATGAATAGTCCACACTGAAAGCATCTGTGGTGTTCAACCAGTGTGTTTCAGAAACAGCATGTGCCCAGAGTAGGGTGCAAGAGAGGCGCCTGAAGTGTGTTAGCAAGGAGTCATTGCTGAGCTTTCCCTACTGTGCTCAAAATAGTAATTGTACATTGTAATTTGCTCATGGTAAGATAAATTTAATTCACCATACATACTGAAAGTTGAGCGCAGTACTGTTTCGAATACTTGTTACCTACCATTGTTGTCATGCTTCACGTCTGTCACAGTTGTTGAAGCTTGCCTTTTGAGGCGGGCATTTGACAAGTGTTGTTTCTACGTGGTGTGCATGTACTTAAGCTGATTTCAAGCAGCCAGGTGCTTTGTGCAGGCCATTTGTACGCGGGCTGGCCAGCCAAGGTAGGAAGGAAGGCCAGGCCCATCAGCTCTGGCAGTGTGTGGGAGAAGAGCTGTTCCAGCTTCTGCTGGAGACAAGGAAACACAAGGCCCCTTTTGCAAAGAGGAAGCAAGCATTCACTCCCATATGTTACATTGCCTAAGGCTACGCAGCCCACCTACCCTCCCCACCCCCATTGTTTCTCAATGGGGTCCATGACACTCCTGCTTGGATGGCTGCTCTCAGGCTGAGGAAGACCACAGGGCCCAACACTCCACAGGGTTTTCAATGGAGAGACTCAGGCAGTTCCACCAGCTGTGTTAAATTGAATAGGGCCACCCTGAGTGATGACTTTTCTTCCACCCCTGTAGGAGACAAATAAGCACATGGTTTCTTTGGACTTGTGAGTGCCCTCTCTCTGTGTGCCCCAGGTGGCCAGTAGTTTCAAGAGTCTCTTGTGCAGTTCGGCATATCAGGGAAGCTTCGGTCCCTCTATGGCTTGTAGGTACTAGAAGATGTTGGGTGTTTTAGTTGGGACTAATCTCCAGTTCCCATATGGGGACAAGGGTATTATCACACTTCAGCCCACTGAAAACAGCCCCTTAAGTGGGGGAAGTAAAATCTTTGCAGGTGTTCCCCTCCCTAATGGACCAAAACACTGCAGCTTGTGTATAGTTTTATTTGTAAAGTGTTTTTCCCTTGCCTGCATGTTTAGAATGAAACTAGTGTAAGAGACTGCTGTTTAATTATGAGCAGGGCCAAAGGTTTCATTTTAATTCAACATTATTTAAATAAAAACATTATTTATAAATGAAGTGCTGTTTTCTGTCCAAACATGTAAGAATACTGTTTTAGCTGAGATCCAACACTGTTGCTGAGAACTAAATGTTGTTTTCATGTTGGATTTTTTTTTCAGAATTGGAATTTCTTATAAACTGCTCATTATTTTAATCATGTCCAATTTTAATATAAAATAAACTAGCAGAGCACCCTCCTGTACCAGTATTTGCTTTATACTAAAATTGATTATCCAGTGTGGAAGTGAGATGTCAATATTGTTTCTTTTCCATCTAGTTGATAGGACCCAATGATTGCCATCGGAATCATTATTGTGATCAAAACATACATTAACACCCTTTGCTTTCATAATACACATTATTTTTTTCAGGCATATTCACATTCATCATTAATAAGTAAATACTTAGGGCGAGTCTGTATTATTCTGAGCACTATGCAAAAGCACATCTGGCATAATGATCAATTTTGAAAATAACTTCAGTGAACAATCTGAAAGGCTTTCAGCTTGCTATGAGATGATGCTAATTTACCTCTGTGTCTGGGAACCTCACCGTTGAACAGACTCCAGGAGACTCTTTGATAATACTAAACATGCTCTGTTCCAAGTTTCCCAGATACATGTCCCCATGTCAACATGGAACTACCCAATTTAGTCATTTGTAAGACTTTTTTATTCTGCACACGTGATGCTCTATGGAATATGATGACTATTTCTAATGAAGATGAGCATGATGGAGTTAAGAATAGAATTGCAGTGCAGATGTATAGGGTAAGTCAAAAAGAGAGCCATCCTGAAAGTGACAGAGGAAAGTGGTCATGACTTGACATAGGGGATAGCATAGGCCTGGAGACATTAGTAATTTACCACATATCAGGCACCCAAGGAAATGAAGTGGCCGTTCCCACTTTCATAAGTTCTTTTCTCCAATAATTCTTATTTGACTGATTCTACATGTTGCTGTAAACCACCCAGACCCAACGTTTAACTTAGTTACAGATCTCTCTACAGGATCCTTCCTAACTTATCTAATACAATTAAGTTTTAGAACATGGTGCTGTGTGTGAATTCCCTCATGGGACAGACTGGTGAGAAAAAAAAAATGATTACAAAACTAATGCTAATAGCTTTAGGTTGAAGAACCTGTTCTGAGTAACTGACTAGGAACGGTGATGGCTAACAACAAAGGGAGTTGACTTCACTGAGGTTGCTCAGAAATTGGAGGGTCAGGAGGAAAAAGACCTTTTAAGCTGAAGTCAAAGGGAAGAAGAATCATTACCTGTAATGAGTATGTGAGAAGAAACACTTATCAAAGCTGCAATGTCCTATGCAAAGGTCCAGCTCCTACAGAGTGCTCACCTCAACTGAGGAACTAAAAGAGGGCCAGCTTATACTGAACGTTGCAGGTCTTTGCATACAAACTATTTCATAAGTTTTCAAAATGCTGTGGGATTAGTACAGGCAGTGGTGGAGTTTGCTTGTGAACCCCAAGCTTGGGATGCTGAGGTAAAGGATTAGGAGTATGGGGCCAGCCTGAGCTACACAGTGAGTTGCTGATAAAATAATGTTATATATCTGAAGAACAATGAAGACAATATTGATTCAGAGAAACTTAAGTGATTTGTAAGTATGGATCGCTATTATTTTAAGATATTTTAGGTGTATAACTTTAATAATTTGAGAAGCTTAATAGCTTCTGGAATATTTTGCATATTGATATTAATTTTGTGGAAAACAATGACCATGATTGTATATATTTAAGTAATGTTATCTAGTGTTCCAAAAACACTGGTATTTATGCACATATTAAATTTGAGAAACAAAAGGAGTAATAGGAAATTTAGCATTAATGTCAAACTCCAGTCTACAGAAAACAATTATGAATATTCCTTTTGTAAGTCCTAAAATCTATGTACATACATGTATTTCCAATTTGTATACCTACATACTATCACTTAATGACATCCATGTGTGTATTTGTATTTATGAGCATTTAGATATGTGTGTGTATCTATAATATATATATATATATATATATATATATATATATATATTTCTGTGGATATGTTTATACATCTATATTTGTGTAAATATCTTAAAGCCTATGTACATAAACATTTATATAAATATAAAGATACTTAATTATAAAAGTACTTTTGATATACAACTGCATTATCCAATGTGGAGAGATGCTATATTTAAGAGCACTGTCTGCTCTTACAGAAGACCTGGAACTGATTCCCATTTCCATCATGATGGCTCACAGCTGTCCATTACTCCAGTTCCAGGGGATCCAATGCCTTCTTTTGGCCTCTGTGGGCACTGTATTCACATACACATACCCATATGCTGACACATATATACATATTTCATAAAGGTCATTCTAAGAAAATGTATATAGTGTTACCATGGAATTAAATATTACTTGGTAAGCTCACAGTACACCTTAAGAAAATATTCAGGATATTCCTACATATGTAAGGATCAAAAGTATTTTAGAGTTCACAAGAAGGCTCAGATGTTAAAAGCACGTGCTGCTCTGTTAGAAGACCTGGGTTTGATTCCAAGAACCTATATGGCAGAACAAGACCTTCTGTACCTTTTTCCATGCTATCTGACTTTAGATGTATATACATAAGTATAAGCAAACACTGATACATGTAAAAGTATTTTTTAAATTTTTATATATTTTCCTAATTAAATATTACATCATTTTCCCATTTTCTTTACTTCATTCATTTGCTCACACTTCCTATAACCCTTGTTCTCTCCTGAAATCATGGCCTCTTTTTTTTAATTGTTACTGTTACATATATGTATATAATACATATATACATAAATATATACATAAATATACAGCTATAATCTGCTCAGTCAGTCCAGTGTTACATACATGTTTTTGATTTCAGGACTCACCAGTTGATACTAGATCATCAATTGGGAGACTTATCCTTGAGGAAGACTCTCAGCATTCCTTATTTTCCTGTGATTCTTTGTCTATTACTGGGGCCCTGTGAGATTGCTTCCTTTCATGTTAACATGTATATTGGTGCTGTACATCTTTAGGTCTTATTTGGAAAGCCATTGTTGAGGTATAATGATTGAAGTTTCCCTGTCATTTCTAAGAGATACATTCTCACAGCAGATTTCTAGGGTCTCTTACCTTCCCCTCTTCCATAATGGTCCCTGAGCCTTAGGTGTAGGACTTGTATTGTAGATTTATCAATTGCACTGGGCATCCAAAGATCACCTGTTCTCTACTCTTTGAACAGATTTGGTTTTATGTAATGATCTGTGTCTTAGTTAGGTTTGCTATATAGATGCCATGACCATAGCAACTCTTGTAAAAAGAAGGCATTTAACTGGAGCTGGCTTATACTTCAGAGGTTTAGTTCATTATCACCATGGCAAGAAGAAGCATGGTGAGGCAGACATGGTGCTGTAAAAGTAGTTTAGAGTTCTACATTTGGATCCTCAGGCAGCAGGAAGAGAGAGTCACACTGGGCCTAGACTGAGCATTTCAAACCTCAAAGGTTACCCACAATGGCACATGTCCTCCAACAGTGACACTCCTATTCCAGCAAGGCCGCACATCCAATAGTGCCACTCACTATGAGTCCACGGGGGGGGGGGCATTTTCATTTGAACAATGACATTCTGTTTTTTTCAAAGAAAATTTCCCTTTGGTGGGGGTCAAAGCTATACTTACCTGTGGATATAGACATACGTATTTAAAGTGTGGTTAGGAATTATGTAGGCTTAGTAAGGTGTTGGTTTTAGATCTTCTCTAGGTTCCATGACCTTACTAGTCTTGAGTAGTTGGCTAGGTTGCTGCTAGCAGGTACTATTTCCTTCCTATTGGTTAGGATTTAAGTTCAATTAAAGAGCAGTTGGTTCCCACAAAGCTATGCATGCCACCACTGCACCCTTAGTTAAGGTTATCATGCCATGCTGATCATCATTGTGATTTATAGGCATTACTGTGGAGTAAGACTATTGGTTGTTTCCCTTCCTTGAAAGCTTGCATGGGACCTTCTGGTACCATAAAAGTTGGTTCTCTGGAAGAAGGCTTTCACATTAGATTCAGCCCAGAACCTCCAGTTCTTGTGATTAAAATACATGGTATCTTCAGCAAAAGGGACTTACCTTTAATCTCGGGGCGGGGGGGGGGGAACCAAGAACATCACTAATATCCTATATTGTTTGGGGAATCTCTTGGACAACCCTGTCTAACAACTCAAAGCGGGGATTCTCATGCCTTGTATTGGAGGTTTTGTCAGATAAGGCTCTTGGCTATGGCTCTTGGTTGGAGCTTTGTCAGGCAAAGTGATAACTTTCTTTTAATTATGTGTATGTATACGTGTAGAACTGCAAGTGTGGTGATATTTGTGCTGAAATGTGGTGATATTTTATTTGTACATTAATAAATAAAGTTTGCCTGGAGATCAGAGGAAATACCAAGCCATTTTAAGTAAACACAAAAGTCAGGCAGGGGTAGCACGTGCCCTTAATCTGATTACTTGGCCGGCAGGTTCTCTTTGTGTTCAAGGCTATACTAGGGAACAGAGCCAAGCATGGTGACACACACCTTTAATCCCAGCACCAACCATAGAGACCTGGAGGTTTGTACAGACAGGCAGTGACATGGAAGTGAGGTAGCTGGGCTAAGAGTCAATGAGAAGGCAATACATCAAAGCAATAAAGGTGCAGGTAAACAGGAAGTAGCTCACTTTGGAAGCTGTGGCATGGTGAGGAAAAGTTAGCTGGTGGCTATTTCTATTTCCCTGATCTCTAAGGCTTTCACCCCTATATTTGGCTCCATGTTTTTTATTTAATAAGATTACTTAGAAATTCATCTACATGCATGTATTGTTTGTAACTTTATACAAATAGGCAGTGTGAGTCAGTGTGGATTCTTCAGAGTCTCTTTGTGTTATTTTGTCCCCTATACCTTCTTCTGTACCTCTCTCCTTCCTCCAGAATTAACTCCCCTTTTATTTGACCCATTGCTCCTTTCAAATATTTTGTATTTTAAAATCAGGAAGTAATTTGTTTTTTTTTTAACATAAAAAAGGCTTTATTTGCAGGGGAGCAGGAATTTAATCAAACAAGCGAAATCCCCTGTCATCATCTGACTCCTCGGACTCCTCCTTCTCATCTTTCTTCTCCTCTGCTGCAGCAGGGGCAGAACCAGCAACAGGAACTGCAGGGCCAGGGGCAGCAGAAACAGCCACAGCCCCACCAGCAGGCACACTGGCAAGTTTGCCAACACCCTGGGCGATGACATCCTCGATGTTTTTTCCATTCAACTCACTGATGACCTTGTTGAGCCTGTCATCGTCCGCCTCGATGCCCACACTGTCTAGCATCTTCTTAATGTCTTTGGCGCTAGGAGAGGAGTTGCATTGTTTTATCATGGCTATATGTCTTTTATGTTATACTTTTCTTCTGAACTAAAACATGGTAGGAAATTTTGTGATTAGCATTAATAATATTTTGCTAGATTAAGTCACATCTACTTATGTTCATTCTTCTAATGGCTTGAATTTAACTCATTTTTTAAAGATTTCATATTAACTCATTTTCTTTCATTATAGCAATGTAGTTGGTGCTGGTATTTATAAAGAATAGAAACATATTTATCTGGAAGTCCTACATCAGGTGGCTCCATCTTCCTAGCCTCTAGAGGGGACACCTTTGGAGCTTCACCACATGTCAGATGGCATAGTTATAGGAGTGTTTGTGTATGAGGACGAAACTTGGTAAGATATGGAGCCAGAGGTACTCAAAGAAGAGGCTTCCTCTTTTTATGACAATCCAATTATCCTATAGACTTACCTGTCGTTTCTAAAGTGAATGCCCCAATAGCCAAGCTACCTTCCATTAGGCTCCAAATCATATAGGTTTTACCACTTTTCAAAGTCACTGCTCTAGAAATGAAGTTTCCAACTGAAGGTGATTGTGGCATGGGTAGGGGGGAAACTATTCACATCCAAACCACAGAACATTTTATCTATATAAAATCAGTCAGAGTCAAGCAGGATTTTGTTGTTATTATTTGTTTTATTTTATTTTTTATTTTTTGGCATTTGGAGATGAGTTCTTTGTGGTGTCTATGTATGTTTGTGTGTTGCATGTGAGAGCATTCCTGTGGCGGGGGGGGGGGGCAAAACATGGAACTATGTACATATGGAGGTCAAAGGACAGCCTCAGGGGTCAGTCCTCACCTTAACCTTACACATAATAGGGTCTCTCTTCTTCCTTGCTGAGTGTGCCATGATCTGTGGCCACATGCTTCCTTGAACTCCCCTGTCTGTCTCGAATTCGCTGAGGGAGAATTAATACTGTATATAACATTTCCCGTTCCACTGGCAGTCACTGACAATTTATTCATAGTCAGTTTATGGCTTTGGAAAGAGTTTTAAAATAGCAAACTTGTTTACAGCAACTAAAACCCTGAGGATTCACACAGGAACATATAGATAAGGCACTTTCAATGACTTTGTAAAGATTGGGAAAACTTCAAACCAACTACTTTCTCAAGATCCAGTGTTGCCTCAAGTTTTCTAGTCCTGGAATTGCACAGCATGGCAGGTGACAGAGGAGATGATAAATTCCATAACATCTGGAGACTCCTAAAACTTCTATCCCTTGCATGTTTTTCCATGACTGTTCCCCTCTTACCTTAAATTTCTCTTCATTTGGCAACCAAGTGCTCATCCCAGTGGCCGCTACAGCTGAAGTAACAGTGTCAGGCAATCTTGACTAATGGTTTAGGTACCAGGTGTTGTACTTTGTATAAGTTACCCCATCACATTCTCCTAACACTGGGATGGAGGGTAGGCAGGTGGAGTGATGTGGCCACTGTCACGCTGCTAGTTAGTCATGCACTTGCACTATAAACCCTAGTCATTCCACACAATACATGTGGGGAATTACTACTGGTTTCATTTTGTGACAATTAAAACCAAATATTTCTCAAATAAGGTAATAAAGTTCATTTTTAGTATATGGCACATTCATATTCATAAATATAATGTATGTAAATATATACTAAACAAGCTGGCATATGTATAAAAGGACTTTTATA
The DNA here is from genome assembly GCF_903995425.1 of Onychomys torridus. Taxonomy (NCBI): domain Eukaryota; kingdom Metazoa; phylum Chordata; class Mammalia; order Rodentia; family Cricetidae; genus Onychomys; species Onychomys torridus. The sequence goes on from NC_050460.1 coordinate 36,760,811, forward strand.
TAGATTTACACATAAAATAAACATTTAAATTTTACTTATAATTACATGGCATGAAGTCAAATTTGTATGAATCAAGTACCAATTTTATAACTCAACAGAAAATACATAGCTGTTGCTTTTGGAAGTATACTCATGTTTATATTAAAATGGAAAGGTCAAAAAAGGACTTTGTGCCTCAAACGATACCAGGGAATCCTTGCGGACATTTCCCCCATGGACATCACTGATTTCAGCTGGAAATGATCTGGACAAATGTATGCTTGTGTTCTTAAGCTTCTCCAGCCCTGGGACCTTATTTTTTAAGATGTGTGCCATTATGCCCACTGGCTTTATAATTTCAGATTCTTGTACTCAAAGACGCTGGCTTGCTGTGAAGGGGCCTTGACCTCTCACCAAGCAGCACCACCACTCTCACTGACACCCATGTTACTTAAGTAGGTAAAAGTTTAGTGTCAACTTCTTGAGCTTCCACAAGGCAAATCCATTACAGGTGATAGATTTTTTACTGAAAAGTGAACATTCTTCAAAGAAATGATTACATGTGACATATCTCAGGCAGATCTTGACTTATCAGTTAACTTCCGAACCTGGCTTCTTTTCTATTTGAGTGGCAGGAAATTGAACATCCTCAATTCTCCTGGTTCCCACACTAGCAGCAAAGAAGAGTCAAAACTGATGGAAGCTTATACAGCCTCTCAAATAATAATCCAAAGTGCTGGGAATACAATAAATAGTGGAAAACCATTATAAATAAAAGGCAGAGCCACGGTTCCAGAGCAAAAAAATAGAGGAGCAAAGGCTAAGAAAGAGGAGAGAGGAAACCAGTAGGTGTGAAGTAAATGGATTGTGTGATGGTTGACATTTCAGGAAGGTGGTCTTTAGGCAGCATTTGGAAACAGCAATTTATGATGCATTTGAGCCTCCATGAGGAGTCCCTAGAGTACTGAGTACTTCTGGGCATCTATTATTTCAAAAATAAAATAAAAATAAAAGTTACAAACTGATGCAACTTGCTATGAAACCATGATTGCCTTTGATTTTGTGCACTGTGAAATTAAAATATTATAATGTCCATAGGAAATATGCTATTTATGCACTATTAGTCATCAAGAAAAACTAGGAATAAACTTAGAATATATTATATTTAAGTTGGTAAAGAGCTTGCCTTGCATGTACAAGACTGTAGATTCCATCTCCTGCAACACATAAGCCCCAGTGGAAAAGAATACTTACTTGTATTCTGAGTACTCCAGAGGTTGAGGCAGGAGGGTCAAGAGTTCAAAATCAGCCCCAGTTCTGGCTACATATTAAGTTTGAGGCCAGTTTGTGTCAGAGACCTCATCAAAGAGAAACAAGAGAGGACAGCAAAAGAAAGAAAGAGAACCCATCAAACAGAATCTGTTTTCATAGGAAAGGGGATCTTTGCTGTACATCAGCTCTGCAGGAAGTTTTTAAAGACTCTTTTGAGGAGCTAGAAAGCAAAGTATTCTGGCAAACGTAGCTATAAAGAAAGTAATTATAGCATATAAATGAATTAACAAAAATACCTAAATAATGCATTTCCTAAAATAAAAAAAATCTGCATACACGATCCTTCAGATGCTAATTCAAAAGCTAGTCTCAGGATTCTAGTGTTTATCTGGGGGTGACCCCGGCATGACAGAACCCTATGACTCCATTTCCCTTTTCACAGTTGCCAGTATCTTTCAAAAACAAAGAGCTCTGATTTTCTGTCTTGACATAAATTTTTACCCAGAGACTCTTAGATTGCTTTGATTTAAGGGATTGGTTAAGATTTTATTAGTATTTTTAAAAATCGATGTGTAAAGAGAACTTTTGAACAGTGAAAACACAAGAATGGAGGTCCCTTCATGAAAATCTGTTTTGGAGAAGAAACATACAGTTTATTTATAAAGAAGTTTATTTTCTTTGCATTTTCAGAGTGATACGTAACAACAACAAAAAAAAAATCACACCTACATTCTATTCCTTTCAACAAGGTGCATTTACGGAATGAGCCTCCTTAGAGACCATATATATGATCCACAGCAAAAAGCTCCATGCTTTTCATATTGCCAGCATCTCTGCAACATCCCTCAATACAGGCTGCCACTGTGGGCATTCTGTATTTCTGCTGGGATTAGTGCCAGTCAGAGGAGCACAGCTGGGAGCTGCATACACTGACCAGCCGCTGTTTAGGCCATGGAGTTGGAGCTGTTGTTTCTTGACTTAGCTAAGTTGATAAAATCTTATTAAACAATGTAGAGCCAGTACAAAGTCAGTTGAATTATAACACTGAAACACAGGAGGCATAGTAAGGGATTGAAGATTGGGACATTTGCAGATCTTCAGATGTGCCCTCAGGAAGCTCACTACAGAGCAGCACCTGCCTTTGGTAATTCAGCTCCTGATTTCCACTGTACAGGTGATGCAAGAATGATGCACACTCAGAGGACTGGCTTCCCATTTTGCATTGTGACACTCATGTGTAGTGCTGGGTAATGTCTGGAAATGGCATCCAGTGGTCTTTAAGCTCCTGGGGTAAGCAGCTGACACTCTGTGTAAAAGATGCTGGTTTGTGATGCTCCCTGGTTGAGGAGATGCAGAACGCATTTCTGGCCTTAAGAGTCAAAATTCAAAGGGAGACTCACCAGCATGAAACCCTATTGTACATAGAGGAACATCTTTATACCATGATCAAGAAAGAAAAGCACACCCATTTGTCTGAGAGCTCATGCTCTGCTGATACCAGGGTAAGACTCAGACAGGTAGTGGTGATTGCTCTGTAGGTTCTGAGGCAAATGTGCTGAGGATTATTTAATCATCACGACAGTCATCACCTTCTTTTTTCCATGCATCTGCCTGACTCTGGTGAAGTTCACTCACATGTCCTGTGGTGCCCCACCTCCCCAGGTGCAGATATTTAGAGAGAACACTGCACTAGGGAGCTTTGTTTGATTTACACATTAAAAATGTCTAGAAGACTTCATTTCACAGGTGGTCTTCTCTTCATACACCGAAGCTTTGTTTCACTTGAACATTTTAGAAACTTGAATGTTATAACAAAGATTCAAGGGGAAAAGTGGAAATAAATACAATCACAGCTTAAAAACTGTCATAGTTAATTTTTCTTGAGGGCATTTTGATTAGTACTTGATCTGTGCTCTAGTAAAATGAAAGCGTCTCACTGTTCTAATATTAATTATTGATTTCTTAGGCTTTTAATTTAATAGATGCCCAGGTCTCTGTGATCTAAGCACCATTAAATATTGGCCAATTTTGTCTCCAATTTTGTCACTATTGTGTGGGCATAATACAATTATTTCTCCAGTCTTGAAGGTCCCAAATTAAAACAACAACAATAGAAACAACCAATCAAACAAACAACAGGAACAATCTCCAACCACACCAACTGCCTTCCAGATTTAGGAAAGACATGAGCGAAAAAAGGAAGTGTCCGAGATTATGCAGAGAGTACATGGGGAGACAGATCTACTTTTCTCACCTAAAGTGGATAGACTTAGTTTCTCTCTCACAGATTCTGACAATGTTCAGATTCTGCCAATGTTGGTGATAGTGTGGCCTCAACATTGTTTACCATCTTAAAATGATCAGAAATTAAGAAAACATTCGAGCAGCATTGTACATACGTATTCCTTATCAAAGTCAACTAACTATTAGATTAACCATAGTATAATTGGACTGGGAAAGGGCCACAGCTATAAAGTAAAATGAACATGAAACACGTGTTATTAGGCTGAGGAGTTTGTTTGGTAAAATACTTGCTGAGCAAGCATGGGTGTCTGAGGTCTATCATGAGTACCCATGTGAAACAGCAGGCATGGTGACATGCATCTCCAACCACAGCACTGGAGAAAGAGACAGGCAGAGCTTGGTGCTTGATGGCCAGCAGCCCAAGATATGGTGATGACACTCAATTTCAACCTTTGCTCTCCCCCACACACACATATACACACACACCTACAAACACAGTATCCACACAGTAGACAGAAATTTTAAAAAGGAAGTAAGATACTATTAAATATTATTTCTGTCTTTAGGATCTCACAAAAAGAACAGGCTTATGATATTGCTATTTTTGCTAATTACTTGTAATATTTCCTTTGTAATTCCTTGTAATATTATAGCATGATGACTGTTTTTAGTACTTTATGTTATAAATCCTAAGCATAAACAAAAGTACTATTTGACCAAAAAGGAACTTGTGACATTTGTTTAGTGTGCTACATCCTTAACTATGAAAGATAATTAGCATTATTGCTCCCAGGACTTAGTCTGAGGTTCTCCATAGAAATTTTTTGCATTGGCTCTTCATTTTGGAAATGTGTGAATGTTTGAGACTTAATGGAGATGGGGAACCTAAAGTATGAGATTCAAGCCTGGTGGAGTCACTGCGGTGGTGCGCTGTGCTGACCAGGAAAGCTAGAACTGCTGTTCTTCCCAACTACCACTTTGCTTGAGAAAAACAACCATTTCTAAGACCCATAGAATTAACAAGAAAAGAAATATCCTATCAGAAAATAGTTATTAGAGACACATATCAATTCATTTTGAATGTTAATACAATGACAGAGTCCACTGTCATGAAACTTGCACTCAAGTTTAGAAATTTATGTTTGTAGATGCTCAAGTGTGTCAAAAGACTAATGTGAGCCATGACTTCATACTTAAGGACCTCTGGATATGTGGCCCAGGTGTCTGCATTTGTGAATGCCCAACAGTGTGATAATGTAGTTAGCAACTCTACAGGATATGGAATCATCTACTAGAGAAGCCTACACAGACACACAGAAACAGACACACACACACACACACACACACACACATACACACACACACTTATGAGGGATTATGTAGCCTTGAGCATGCCTATGTGGGATTATGTTTATTGATGTGGGAAGAAACAATGAAAGTGGAGTATACCTTACCCTACAATTGGGCCCTGTACTACATAAAAAAAGGAAGAAAGTGAGCTAAGTATGACATTTATTACTCTCTGCTTCCTGACTGTGGCTGCAATGTAATCAGCTGCTTTAAGATACTGCTACTTTCACTGCCCTGCTATGATGGACCATGCCTTTGGGTCTTAAGATGATGTAAGCCCTTTCTTCCTTGAGTTGCTTCTGTCAGGGTATTTCATCATGTTTCATCATATTTCAACTATTCATCATAAGCAAAGAATTTTAAAAGCTAACACAGGAGAGCAAGTGATCCACTAAGTAATTAGACAAATGATGGGAATAGAAATCACATAAAAATAAAATCCAAATATTTATAAAAAATATACTTAACATCACGATCCCTCAGAAAAATGCAGGCAAATATCACAGTGTGATACATTTTTACCCCAGTTTGGTAGTTTATTACCACAAGCATCAAGAGCAAAATAAGCATCCATAAGAACGGGGAGGAAGGAGACTCTGATGAACTATTGGGGGAATTTAAAGAAGTATGTCCAGGATGAAGAAGAGTGAGGAGAGATTTCAAAAAGAAATATATATTAAATCTACCATGTGATAACAGGTAACTTCTGGGAACACAGGCAAGAAAATAAGTCAGCATATCAGAGATGCTGTAAGTTGGTGTTCATCACTGAATTGTAGAGTAGCTGAGATACAGATTCAACCAAGATGGCCACAAAAAGATGAATATAGTAAAGACATATGCACATAATAGAATATTATACTGCAAAAATGATATCCTGTCATTTTAAGCAAATTTGATGGGGTGGGTTGACATAAGTGAGACAGATTAAGTTATATGACACCGTGCCTTGCCTCACAAACTAATGTGGGAACCAGTTGACTTGAATACATAGTCATGATTCTTAGGAAGGAGGAAAATCTATGAAGTTAGGGAATGGCAACCAACACACTCACAAGGAATCAGCTGTTGATTCTCTAGCACACTAGATAACTGTGGTTCACAATAAACTCTTTGGTATTTTGTGAATAACTGGGAGAGAAGAGTTGGAAGTGCCCAAACAAAAGAAACAGTCAGGAGGTAAAAAACAAAAACAAAACACAAAAAACCAAACAAACCTCTGTTAGAAACCCCATTTGGTCAGTGTTTAATATGGACTGAAATCTTATGGCACCTCACAAGGATGTATAATAAAAATTATGATTTTCAAATTATTTCAAGCACAGATATGTAATAAAATATGATATTAGAGTGAAATAAAATGAGGGCTTAATCAAAATGACATTAACGTCTCTGCACTGTGAGTCTATAACTGAAATCCCTCTTATATTCCATTCATCTTCCACTGGAAGGGTGTGGGGGAAATGGGTTTAATAAAGGGCAGACTCAAGACAGTGCAGAAGAGTGCTTTCTTAGCAGGTGACATGGGACTGATAGGTGGCCAAGAAGGATGACATATATTGATAACATGTTTATCATTTTCTCTTTAGCAGCATAATTATCAGTTGTCTAGAGTTCCTGAAAGGTGTTTCATAAAAGCACATACTGCTTACCACTTTATCGCAATAAAATTAAACATACTTAAAATTCTCCGAAAATCTTTTAAAACTATTGTTATTATTATTATTATTATTATTATTATTATTATTATTATTATTTCATTGGCATGCAAAGTAATGAGTTTCATTGTGACACCTTCACATGTTTGGGGCATCATTGTGACACCCCTCACATGTTTGGGTCATCATTGTTATACCCCTCACATGTTTTGGTCATCATTGTGGCACCTTCACATGTTTGGGTCATCATTGTGGCACCTTCACATGTTTGGGTCATCATTGTGGCACCCCTCACATGTTTGGGTCATCATTGTGACACCCCTCACATGTTTGGGTCATCATTGTGGCACCTTCACATGTTTGGGTCATCATTGTGACACTCCTCACATGTTTGGGTCATCATTGTGGCACCCCTCACATGTTTGGGTCATCATTGTGACACCCCTCACATGTTTGGGTCATCATTGTGGCACCTTCACATGTTTGGGTCATCATTGTGACACCCCTCACATGTTTGCATCATCATATTTCATTTTAGTTTATTCTCCTCCCCTACATCTCCCCACATTCCCCTGAGTCCTCTCTGGCTTCTTTTTTTCTTTCCCAGAGATAGTTGCTCCTTCTGTTATTTCTTATTCTTAAAATTTACATATACTGATTGGAGGGATGCTGTACATGTCCTAGGACAACTTGCAGAGGTCTGTTTTCTTCTTCTGCCCTGGGGATCCGAAGGATTGAGTTCAGGTCATCAGTCTTGTCAGTAAGCACCTTTCCCCTCTGAGACATCTTCTCTGCCTTCCTTCTGTTGTTATATGATGTGTGTTCCAACTTCCTCCTCATTTTGTCTACTCTTAATACCCTTCTCCCCTGTTATGGTCCCAGTTCTAGTTTTGTGAGTCACTTACACATAAATGTAAATATATGTGTCTACACATAATTATTACAATTATATATAATCTATACTTATAATTGAAATGTATATAGTTTTAAATCTAGGACCTGGGTTCTGTGTATAAGGGAAAACATGCGGCCATTTTCTTTCTGACATTGGCTTGTTTTACTAAACAAAATAATTTCTATTTCCAACAGTTTTCCTGCAAGCATTGTTTCAAGTACTCCTTATGACTGCATAAAATTCTGTTTTGATTGTGTGTCTCACTTTCTTTGTCCAGTCATCTATCTGGTGACTGAGAATGAAGCTGTACCCATTTCCTGGCTACTGGGATAGCGTGTGGTGGTAAACATAGATGTGCAAGTATCTCTGTGGTTTACTGAAGCAGAGTTCTTTGGGTGCATGAGAGTGATAAAGTTGGGTTGTGTGATAATTTTATGTTTTTTGTTTGTTTGGTTGGTTGGTTGGTTTTTGAGAAATTTCTATGTTTCCCACTTTGGCTGCCAAACTTACTTTCCGCCAGCAATAATAAGGGTTTCTTCTTCATCTCATCCCCCCAGCTATTTGTTACTTGGTTTTGTTGTTTATTTATTGGTTTGAGTGATTAATTTGTTTACCATAACCATTTTTGACTGTAGTGAGAGGGAATTCCCAAGCATTTTTTGAATTGCATTTCCCTGAGAGTTAAGGGTGTCAAATCCTCTTTCAAGTTGTTTCAGGAGATTAGAAATGGCAATAGCAAATATCATGAAAACATTGAACTCGAAGCCCTGGGGATCCTATGCAAGCATGCTGACCAAGCTATGTGCTAGGAGTTCTAATAGAAGTAGAAATTTATTATTGTCCATATTTCTTTGATGAGACTTTTCTCTTTTTTTTACTTTTTTATTAATTAATTTTATTCATTTGTTTCACATCCCAACTTCAGTTTCCCCTCCCTTTTATTCTCCCATTCCCTCCCCCAATTCCCCACACACCCTTCCACACTCCTTCTCTGTTTCAGTTCAGAAGGAAGCAGCCCTCCCAAGGGTGTCAACAAAGCATGGCATATCAAATCAAGGGAGGACTGAGTTCCTCCCCTTGTCTTAAGGCTGGAAAAGGCAACCCAGTATGAGGAATAGGTTCCTGGAAGCCAGCCAAAGTGTTAGGGACAGGACCTGCTCCCACTATTAGGAGTCTGAAAAAGTTGACCAAGCTACACAGCTGTCACACTTGTGTAGAGAGCCTAGTTTAATCCCATGCAAGCTCCCCAGCTGGTGGTTTAGCTCCTATGTGCCCAGGTCAGTTGTGTCTTGGGTTTCCTTGTGATGCCCTTGACCTCCCTGGCTCATACAATCCCTTTTCCCTCTATTCAGCAGGATTCCCCAAGCTCAGTGCTTGCCTGTGGATCTCAGCAAACTCTCTGGTGACAATTAGGGTAGTTTCCAACCTGATTACAGGAGATGCCAGGTCAGGCTACCTATCCACTCTTGCTAGGAATCTTAGCTGGGGTCATCCTTGTAAATCTGTGGGAGTTTCCCTCACATCAGGTTTCTACCTGATCCTAAAATGCAAACCCCCCTCATCAAGATGTCTTAATGGTATTATTTCAATCTCTGTCTGAATAAATTTTTATATACTATAGAGTGATTTATGAGTGAAAGTAGTGTTTTATTATTCTACAGTTATGTAATCTCCAGTAGGTTTAATAGTGATAGATTGATGCCTTATACAGTATGGCACCAAAAGCATCACAGTAGTGCAGATGTGCATGGATAGCAAAGAAACACAGAAACAAATAACATGCAACATTGTGTCAAAAGATAGAAGCACGGGTTGCAAAGATGAAAGAAGAGGGAAGAAAATCCAGAAATGGAGAGAAGTTTAAGGAAAGAAACTCCATAAGAAAAATGCTTGTTACACAGAATGCACTGTACTATCAGAAGAAAAGAAAAATCTTCCAAAATGCCATCACTTTTGTACCTTATTGGTTCAGTGTTATGCTCTCGGCACTGAACACTCTAAATTACTAAAAAAATCCATTTATTTGAAAAATAAACAAATCATCCCAGGTGACCCATAAGTTTTTGTGCACAGAGAAGAAAGACTAGTATGTGATGGTCATCTGGTACACCAGCCTGTTTTTCTTTTACTGAGATACTGAGAGCTACCACCACCTAGCTCATGAGTACCTAAGATTTTTTTCATTTTTTTTTTTTTTTTTGTATACTACATGAGAACAAGTAGGAAGACTTGATGTTGCAATAAAAGCAGGAACAGCAGCAAAGAAAAACCATTAGAAGGTAACAGATGGAAAAGCAAAACCCCATATTAGACAAGGAGGTGATTAGTTAGTGGCCCTCTGTGACTCTGAACTGACAAGTATGAGAAGTGTTGTCAAATGTGGCCGGTGTTCATGCCTTTTTCCCACTTTGGTCCTAAGCACTCTCTGATGACTGTTTTTTGGTGACTCTCTAGAATGCTTACATGTACCAGAAAAGCTCTATGTGCAGGAGTAAGTTCCCTTTCACTGCCTGTCTGGTCTTACTTCCCATAAGATTTTCAGTTCTATGTTTTAAATTTTATCCCTGTCAGAAGAATGTTTTGAGGAGAATTCATGGCCATAGGGATCCATGAAGGGGCCCTGAAGTGGGAGAACAGTAAGAGAGAGAGCATTTCTACCACAAGCAGTCTGAATGGGATCCTGAAGTGAGAATACACAGAGATAGCAGCACAGCCATAGGAAGCCATGATACCACCAGAAGGGAGAGGAGTCTTCAAATCCTTCCTCCTGCTCTTTGAAAGACTAATGAAGAATATTGTTACAAAGAGACATGCTATTCTCTATCTTCAGTATTTCAAATGGCAGCACCTACTCCAAGATCTTTAAAAGATGACCACAACGACCACCAACATAGTTACTCTAAAATCCCATTAGTTTATTGGGATTAGTTGTATATGACTCCACTCAATAGGCATGCCCATTGAAGGTGTGCTCTGTTGTTCTTTTTGTTTTCTGTAGGGCATACTGAAAGGTATCATTTAGTTTAGTCTGAAAGGGAATGGCTAATGCATTGCAATCAGACAATAGAATGCTTAAAATGAGAAGGATTGTCAAAGCCAGGTACTGGCAAATGAGCAACTAGAGCTTCTAAATAGTGCCGATAAGACTGTAAACTGGTTCAATTATGTTATTATCTAGCCTAAAGTTATCATATTGTCCTATGACAGAGGTAATCCAATACTAAATATGCATAAAAATATCACAATTACAAAAAAACATTATGTAATAGCATTAACCTATAAAAACATCCACTACAAACAAATCCTCATTAACAATGGAATTCATACATAGATAATTGCAATATGGAATTAAAACAATGAAAAATTAAAATAGTAGAAACTTTTTGTCAGTGGGGCCTCACATATGGTCCTGGAGTACATTCTGCAAAATAAAAACAGTGGGCACAGAAAAACAGGCTTTATTTCACTCAGAAAAACAGACATAATTTTAAGTAGAATTTAAAAATGTTAACATCATAAAGGTGAAGTTCAGTATAAAGGGGTTAACAGAGTAGAAGCATAAGACCACTCTGTGGCAAGCTCTTTCTATGTCCTGCCAGCCAGCTCCCAAATAATAGTGTGGAGACATTTTATTAATTATGAAGGCTCAGCCCTTAGCTTCAGCTTGTCCCACTGGCTCTTTTAACTTAATTTAACCTGTTTCTATTCATCTACATTTTACCTTGGAGCTTTTTACCTTTCTTTCAGTCTGTATGTCCTACTTTCCTGCTTCCTTCATGTCTGTCTGTCTGGCTCCTGGTGTCTCCTTGGAGTCTCTTTTTGTCTCTTCCCTAAGCCTAAATTCCCCCTCCTACCTACTCTCCCTGCCCAGAAGTTCCACCTATACTTCTTCCCTCGCTATTGGCTGTTTGGTTTTTTAATAGACTAGTCAGATGCCTTAGGAAGGCAAAGTAAAATAGCAACACATATTTACATAATTAAACAAATGTAACACATCTTTGCATAGGTAAACAAATATTATGCAATATAAACAAATGGAACACTTTTTTTGATAGTTAAACAAATGTAACACATCTTTGCATAGGTAAACAGATGTTCTACAACATTTTTCCCTTTTTGCCTAAATAAAAAGAAAGGTATCTACCTTTGACATAGTAAGACTATATACAATAATAAACAATTATCAAGTAAGAATTGTATTTACAATATCCAGCCCATTTGCATTTGGCAAATTCAGAGAAAATATTCCATTATCTATCCTATCTTGGTGAGTCCAAAGTTGTGTATGTAGTTTACTATCTATCCCAACTTGTATTACCAAAACAAAATTATCTTTTTAGAGCTCAAGACATTTTCTTAGAGAAGCAATTTAGTCTTTTTTGTTGTTGTTTTTGTTTTTGTTTCTCAACCTCATAAGCTTTACATCTCTTATATAAGTTTCTTTTCTGAATTTGATTACAAAGAAACTATAACTATCTTATCTTCAACTCCCTCCATCAGAGACCTGAGAAAGATATAATATTACATGAGTTTAAAGGAAGTGCAGAGCAAGCAACTACCAAAACTATAGAAATGACTAAAGCAGAAGTTACCTAAGTCCTCTGTACCATTGGGGCATCCATCTTGGCCTACAGGCCTAGAATATCTGACAGACTTTTCTGTGAAACAGGAATTTTGAAGGATTATTGGCAATGTTTGTTAGTCTTTTTCCCTTATGTCCTGCTTGTCCAATTTGGGCAGCATATTGTCAGCAGTCAAAGGAAGGGTGGTTCTTGCACAAATGGCTAGCTTTGCTACAAATGAAAGCAAACTCCATATGGAGATTCTTGTATGTCCATCATCCTATTGTGAAGTAGAGTGATGCTGTCAGGAACAGACATGTCTCACTGTCATGAAAAGCATTAGGTTATTAAAACATCTTAAATGACATATTCTGTAGGTCTCTGAAGTGTTTGAAGATCACTTACCTATCTAAAATATATTGGTTTAACCTTGAAAACATACCTAACATAACTACAAGTTTGACTGTTATAGATGACTATTAACCTGCTTTATTTCTTAACTATTAACATTTCTTAATTATTCTAAACATCTAAGCCTTATATTTTCCCATTACACAGAAACTGGACAACAAATGTTACAGCTAGTTTTCTTAGGACTTGACTATTTTCTCAATTTTTCTCATGGTCCCCTGGGGATGCTGTTGCCCCCAGACAACAAGAAGCAGTCTAGAGAACACAATGCCCACCCACATTTTCAAGAGGTGGGGTAGGTGGTTTTTGATCATTTGGTGAGTTATGGATATTTGTCATCATTTAGTGAGGATATAGAATATTAAAAAAAAAAAACCTATTCATTTCAAAGTTCTAATCATTGAAAGTATATTTGAATATAGGCACCATAAATGACATAAGCAGGATGCAGTGCAGATGCCTACTCCCAGATATTGGGAGACTGAGGCAGGAGAATCCCAGCTCTAGGCCAGCTTGAACACTATCATGAGACCCTCATTCAAATAATATTGAAACAAAATAATTAAAAAAAAATCCTGGAACATGGTTCAGTTGTGAAGAACTCGCTTGTCACACTTGAGGTTCAACGTGTAGCACCACAACATTACAAAAGGAAAATTTTAAAGAGACACAGCTGGTAACTCCTCTGATTTGGCCACTACTCACCTGTGTATGGTTTACCCAAATAATCGAATCTCATAAACATGGACAAATACTTTGAGTCAAGCAAACACTTAAAAATAAATAAAAATAAAATCCTATACAACACTGAAGTGGATTGCTGTTTAGAAAGCAACACAGCGATGATTTTGGTGAAGCATTATATTCAGGCATACCTGAATATAAATTGCATAATTTTAGTATTATTTAATGATACTAAAAATCAATATACTCAAAGTCTTGGATAAAGACACATCTGCTTTCTGGATCCCATTACCTATGGTTGGATCAAATAACAATAAATTTATAAGCATTACCAATTTCTTTGATTTTAATTCACCAACTACTCTTTGTTTTTCCTTTGGTTTTTCAAGTTAGGGCTTCTCTGTGTAGCCCTGGTTGTCCTGGAATTCATCCTGGTCCTCTGTAGATCAGGATAGCCTCGAGCTCAGAGATCCACCTGCCTCTGCCTCCCGAATGCTGGGATTAAAGGCATGTGCCACCTAGCTTACTGCTCTTGATTTTATTATTCACCACCAATAGTAGAGAGAGATTTTTTTGCTTGTTTGTTTTTGTCTTTATTATTTAAATTAATGCTTTGATCATACATTTCATTTGATAGGTTAATATATGGTTCATAAAATGGTTTATAAAGGGCTTAAGTGATGGCGTGGTGGACCTGTGCATGGTGTGCATCCGTGATTTCTTGATTACATTTGGTCAGTACATAAATTAATATTTTATTTGAAGAAGTAAGTTATCTATCAGTCTTGCTTCATGGTTTCAGGCATTTGGCCTCGGATTTCACTCAAAGTGAGGCAAATTTCTACTTTAAAAAATGAAGTCACAAGAATAAGACACAGCTTGAAACTTGTGGTCTTGCACAGTTTAGAAAACATAGAACAGAGCCTAGCCAAATCTGCACATTTAACTCTCACTGAGATGATACTTAAAGAAGCTTTTCAGTCTCCCCCAAAGACGGAAGAACAGAAATTGTCAACAGTACTCAGTTGTACCATGCTTATTAATCTACTTTTCGAGGCTCTGCATTTTTTTTAAAAACTTTTTAAGTGACTCTGTGTATTTCACATCATGCTTCATGATCTCACTCACCTCACCATCCCTTTGCATCTGTCCTCTGCTCTTGCCACATCTCCCCTCCCCTGAGATAATACAAAAAAGATTGAAAAGAAAAGAACACTCTCCTCATGGAAGCTGTAGTATGCACAGTGAGTCACACATTTATATACCCTCTGGTCCACACATCTTCATTGCAAGTGAGTCATTGGTCTGGTTTGAGGCCTCTGGTTTCTGCTACACTATGGACACTGGGCCCTTACTGAGACTACTCTGGGGTATCTTGTTGTCCTATGTCATGGATATCCTGCAACTTTGGGGATGCAGAACAAGCCCCATCACATGTTCCAGCAGATCATAGATGAGGTGGGTTGTTGGGATGGTCCAAATGATAGCCCTGGTTCTGGACCTGGGTGGTTGCTGAGTTGGTCAGCCTACTGGCTCTCCCTCATCATCAACACAAGGGTGAGCTTTCTATCACTGTTCAGGCTAGTTCAACCTACACAGTAAGCAACAAGGAGTGGAATCAGTTCTCCTACTCTAAAACCCTTGGTCAATTCACCTACACACATACCACCAGGACCAACTCTACTGTGTTGACAAGGGCCTGTTCTCCTGAGTACTGCAGCTGGTAAGGGGCAGGGTCAGTTCTCTTGCCTGCTGCAGGTGTCTCAGGGAGAGCATGGGAGGGCATCTTTCCCTTGCCTTTGTGACCACATGGCAGACAGGGGTTTGGGGACAGAACTCCCATTCTGATGACCTCATAGCAGGCTCACCCATGCCCCTGCCAACAGGGTCAGCACTACTATGCTATTCAGGTAAGGTGCAGGGCCTGCTGTCCAGAGTGTTGCAGGCAGTGAAGGGCAGAGCCAGCTCTTCTGTTCTCATAACCCAGGGGCCTACTCTCCAACCTGCAGCAGGAGGTAAGAGGTGAGGGGTAAGGGGGACCATCTCTCCCTCACCCACACCGCTGCATGATGGACAAGTAGTGGGGCCAGCTCTCCTACATTTCGGCCCTAGGGGCTATTCATCTACATACCTACCATCCAAATCAGCATTACTGTGCTGCCCATGCAAGGTGTAGGCTCTGCTTTCTCAGTGCTGCAGTCTGTGAGGTACGGGTTAGCTTACCAGTTCTTATGCTCTTGGGCCATCTCTCCTACCTGCTACAGGTAGTGAGGAGCAGGGGGACAGTAGAGGGCATCTCCCCTTCACTCATGCTGCCATATGGCAGATGAGGGGCAGGACTGGTTCTCCCATGCTCACGTTTTATGGGCTGGCTCACCATTGGCTCTGTCAACAGGTTTAGCTCCACTCCACCATACTGCCCAGGTGAAGTGTCTGCCTGCTACAGTTGGTGACATCTTTCCCTCACCCATGCCACCACATGAGAGACAAGAGGACCTGAACCTGTTCTCCCACTCTTACACCCTTAGGGCCAGCTGGCCCTTGCACCCACCAACAGGTTCAGGTCTGTCATGGTGCCCAGGTGAGGTGAGGGAACCATTCTCTTGATTGCTGCAGTAGATGAGGGGCAAGTTCTCCCTAGTATTTCAGCCATTAAGTGGTGGGGCCAACTCTTTGCATCCCTATTGTCTCAGCCAAGCACATCAACACAGACTATAGCTGAGGAATAATCATGGGCAAAGACATGACCCTTGGCAGCAGCCCAAGCCCAGACATCACCATGAACCTAGGTGGCAAGCAGGCCACTCACCTCAACCCATTCCTCACAGCCTTCACCTCTTCGGATCTGCCTCTCTCCACTGGACATGAACCATTCTGTCTTTCTCTCTTTCTTCCATATCCCACCTTGTATTTGTTCATCATAATAGAGCCCAACCACTCAGCACCACAAGGTGCTGCGTGGGCCCCTGTTGTGTTCTCCTAGGCTGGGGTGGAGAAACCCATGCCAGCATGTGGATCTTTGTCTCCCATTCTGTCTCTTTTTGAAAGGAGTGTTTGAACCATTTATAGATAAAAGTTACTTACATTTTAGAGCTCAAAGTTATTTTATTTTTTGTTTATTTACTTTAAATACACATTTTAAATTTCTTATAAACATTAAGTCCTATTCATTTTGTGTATCTGTATATTGGTATGTGTATGTGTGTGTGTATTTATCAAAGGAGTTCAGATGAGGGAATCGACTACCCTGGAACTGGAGTTTTAGGCTATTGTGAGCTACTCAGTGTGGATACTGAGAACTGAACTCTGACCACTTCCATAAACAGCCAGCTTATTAAACACTGAGCCATAGCTCTTGCAGAACATTTTTAATCTTCTGTTTCTGAAACTAACTTTACTTTTTTTTCTTTATCTCTGGACAGCTTGACTACATTTTAAAATTCTAGTGTTATTTATTTATTGTGATTTTGAGTATATCACTTTGCCTACCATTTAAAAATAATGTCTGTAGCTATGTTTATGAAGTCACTCATGTTATTATGTTAAAAGCCCTTGCAAAATAGAAGATTATCTCCTCCCTTTATGTTTCTTTATTTTCTGTTTTTGTTTTTTGTTTTTTGTAAAAGTTCTATTAAACATGTCCTCTCTTTGTCTCTGTCTCTGTTTCTCTCTCTATATATATATCTCAGGACATGTTCTCATTTTTAATTTAATTATTAATACAATTTAGAAAATGTGACAACAGAAATGATGTGTTTCACCGGGCTGTGGTGACTCATGCCTTTAATCCCAGTACTGGGGTGGCAGAAGCAGGTCTCTGTGAGTTCGAGGTCAACCTGGTCTGCAAAGTGAGTTGTTCCAGGACAGGCTCCAAAAGCTACACAGAGAAATTCTGTCTTGAAAAATCAGAAGAAAAAAAGATGTATTTCCATATAATTTTGTTTATTATATTCTTTCTTCTTCCAGGTTTCCAGAGTCTATTATGTTAACTTTGCTGTTTGTAGAACAACTTAGTACTATCTTAGAGATAAGAGTTCTGAAAATTTCTTCTTTTACTTTACCCAATCCAAGAATGCCTTTATTTTTCTCCAGTTCCTGAAAGATGTTTATGCAGAAGATAGCATTTGTGTTGGGAGATCTTTGCCTTCAGTGTTTTAGAGATAGTGTATTTTTTCCTTTTAACCAGTATATTTTTGATGGAAAAAAAAACTACAGAAAACATACAGAAGGCATTACTTTTAAGATTTTTTTTCTAGTTTCCAGTTTAATTTTGATGTGTTTTAGTATCAGTTTTATTTGTAGCAGTCACAGTTCCTTAAATCTATGTGCTCATGTAGTTTGACAAATTTGAAATAATTAGTTCTTGAAGTAATTTTTCAGCTGCTAGTAGATTGCCCACTCCTCAGCAGATGACTGCACAGCCAAGCACATACAAGGAACACCAGTTGGTCTCAGGGTTATTAATAACAATAAATGAATATAAAATTGAGAGGGAGACAGGATGGGTAATACAGGAGACATTGAGGAAAGGTAGTAGTGGATGGGTATGATCAAAATACCTTGTAGAGATGTATGAAATTCTCAAAAGTTTAAAAATTATTAGGAAAATATTTGTCATAAATGCAGTAGTAATGCCAGATTGATTGAAAATAACGGTAAAGGATGTATTATATTAATTATACATACACCATTCAAGGAAAACCAGCATTATCACAATAGTATCAGATCACATAGAGTTTACAGCACAAAGAGTTAAAGGGAAGGAGAGATAAATTTAATGATGATAGTCCACATACATATCAGTTTTAGCAATGCATTAAACAGGTGCAAAATATATAAAACAAATATGACAATTTTAAAAAATAGACAAATATGAAAAAGTTACAAATTGCATTATTATCTTTCCTCAAGATTTAAATATAGAACATATGTGTGAAAGAATTACAAATTAATATTATTTATTAATATTTAAACAAAATTCTTTTTTTTTAAAGATTTATTTATTTATTATGTATACAGCCTGTGTAGATCTCTGCAAGCCAGAAGGGGGCACCAGATCTCATTACAGGTGGTTGTGAGCCACCATGTGGTTGCTGGGAATTGAACTCAGGACCTTTGGAAGAGCAGTCAGTTCTCTTAACCACTAAGCCATCTCTCCAGCCCTAAACAAAATTCTTTAACAAACTATAAACTAGCAGAACACAACAGTATATAGAATAATGATGATCACAACCAGTTTTTCCCGAGTGATCAAGGTTGATTTAGTAATCAAAATCCAATTAATATAATCTGCCCCACAAAGAAGTTAAAACAGAAATATGAACATTATCTTGTTAATCAAGACAGAAAAAAATATCAGAACTGACTACCAAGACATGATTAAAACTCTCAAAAAAGTACAGGAAAAAGAGGAAATATCTTTGATGAAGACCACTAACCCAAGTTACAGCTAGTGTAGATTTTAATAGTAGAAGCTGGAGATTGCAGAGATGGAACATGCAGAGTTCCTCAATGCTAGTATCTATGCAATATTTATGGAGGAAATTTTTTTTTTAAATCCAAATAGTGGAGGCATCCAGGCTGTGGGACCGGGACCTGTCCTTAGTGCATGAGCTGGCTGTTTGGAACCTTGGGCTTACACAGAGACACTTTGCTCAGCCTAGAAGGAGGGGACTGGTCCTGCCTGTACTGAATCCACCAAGTTTAAGTGAATCCCCAGGGGAGTTTTGGCCCTGGAGGAGATGGGAATGGAGGGGAGGGGATAGGGGGAATGTGGGGGTGGGAGCAGGAGGGGGGAGGACATGGCTGATGTGTAAAATTAAAACACAAATATAATTTTAAAAAAAGGGGAAAAATTCCAAATAGTTAGAGAATCAAAGATGTTCATGGTTCCAAGACTCAATGTATCAATGATGCAAAGCCTAGCTAAAATAATTAGAACTTTCATATAATTTACTGGAGACAGTATCACTATACCATTTATTTGAAAACTACAAGAGAGTAGTTATAAATATGATTTTAAAGTCAAAGAATTGGTTTCATTGATTTGGAGAATTAGAGCAGTTTCAGTAATTAATATTGTGTTGTATCAATGGTGTGAAAGCCAGTATCTAGTGGCTAGGAACCTCACAGCCAAAAATGAGAAAATACCCACATATCCAAAAGGAAAAGATGCAAATGCCATTCCACCAAGGAATGATGGAATACTCATGATGCCAAAAGTGGACCAAATTTTAATCTCACATCATAGACAACATCTCATCCAGGATGTAGTATTCAGTATTGAACAATTTGATCCTAATTACAGGAGAATACATGCGGTATGTGTTTAGGTAAATAAGCATTAAGAATTTATACGAACAGCATAATCATCAACAGAAAAAATAACAAACTGAACTTCATCAATTTGAAGGTGTCTTCTTTTTATTTTTGTAAAAAACTCTGAGAAATGAAATAAAACATACAGAGTTAGCTAAGTTATTTGTAAGATAAATATGTAACAAAGGGCCAGATTCTACTCTGATTTAAAAACTATAAAATCAACAGTGAAACAACAACAACAAAAAGACAGATGGATGGTAAAAACAGAAAGACATGATTCAAATAAGATATATAAGGCAAGCACATGAAGAAAGAGTGCCAGTATAATTAACTATCAGGAAACGGAAACTAAATTTATAACAAGATGACAAAGCATAATTTAGAGAAATATAGATATAAAATGTTCTTCCCTCAACAAATGATAGTGATATATGGAGAAACTGGCCCATTTGCCATTGTTATTGGGCCTGTGAAGGCTTGTTAAAGGGAAATGTTCTGGGAAAATAGTATGTTGAGTTCTTTAAAAACTAAACTTAGCTGGGTGGTGGTGGCACATACCTTTAATCCCAGCATGTGGGAGGCAGAGCCAGGTGGGTCTCTGTGAGTTCAAGGCCAGCCTGGTCTACAGAGTGAGATCCAGGACAGCCAGAATTGTATCACAGAGAAACCCTGTCTCAAGAAAAACCAAATAAAATAAAATAAAAACAAAATTTAGAACTACTCATTTATCAACTTGTATTAGTAAACATTGATCTAACCAAAAGGGAATTGTATTTTAACTTAAAAAAATCTACACAGATATAGCTATGGGTAGAAATATTCATAATAATCTAAAACAAGAATCACCTTACATGCTCTTCACAGGGTCAAACAAGAAGAGATATATCAATGAATGCTACTTAACCAAAACAAAAACAAACAAACAAAAAACCTGAGTAAACAGACCCATAGTCTTTCCAAATGTCTAGATAAGGATGATGAGAGAAGAGAAGCATTCCTGGCAAGTTACACAACTCAGACCACACTTATACAGCAGATTTCACATATGGGGAGCATAGTCCTGCTTCTTAGTGCTGAGTTAAGCAGTGTCAAGGGGAGTCGATGTGGTAATAAAAGAAACATAAGGAATTTTTGGAATGATGAAAATGTCTATATACTGACTGCATCAATGTCATCACACTGAATTAAATTTTATAGTAGATTTCCTAGCTATCAGCACTGGGAGAAACTGAGTAGGATGTACAGAATATCCTTACATTGTTTTTATAACCGAATTATCATCTTTAACTTTCTCATGAAAACTTAACCAGTCAACATGTCTTTAGTGTTTGGTAGCACAATTTTGTATCATTTAGTGTTCAATAGTTTTTGACATGCTCAATCACTTAAATCATTGGAAGGAGGAGGGCCATTGATAAACCAGGGTCCATTGATAACCATTTTGTCAGAACTCACTTTCTAATTAATTTTTATGGTATCTTCCATAGCTAGAAGACACACATGCATGTGTACTGACAAGTTCTAAACCTGATAGATGTCCTAATGTGATGTGGCCATGTACGTCTCAGACTTTAGACACAGACCTTAAAATTTTTCTTCTTTAGAGTCTATGCACTTTTATATAGTGCTTTTATTTATTTCTTGTGATTGCTTTTCTTATTTGTAAATAT
Source organism: Onychomys torridus (assembly GCF_903995425.1). Taxonomy (NCBI): domain Eukaryota; kingdom Metazoa; phylum Chordata; class Mammalia; order Rodentia; family Cricetidae; genus Onychomys; species Onychomys torridus. The sequence goes on from NC_050460.1 coordinate 36,781,857, forward strand.
ATGAATTATTGGAATTATGTGTTTAAAAAGTCATATCAGTGTCTCCTAATAATCATGATAATATACTTTAAACCGCAAAACATTGATGTTCATCCATGACTTAGTTTATAAATGCATTTTTAAGAGCTTTGTAAAAATAATAATAATCATACCTGGAGTCTGACCAAGAGCAAGGAAACGTGAACAAACCTGGATCACATACTTAGTGAAGCATCTGGTGATTAAGGTGTCCTAGTTTATACATGTCTCAGTTATGATGTGGACAGTCAGGGAGCATATTCCTACATCCCAGCAAGTGGAAGACTGAAGCAGGAGGAGCAAAAGTTTAGGACTAACCTCAGCTACATGAGACCTCATCTCATAAAAGATAAATAAGTAAACATGAGTATTCTCATGTTATAGTAAGTAAACAAGATTTGGTAAAACAGAATTAATAATCTTAGCCAATTAATTATAATGAGGATAAAAGTCATCAAAAAATACACAAGGGAAAATTGCTAAGATATTTAAATAATTTACAGACTGGAAGAAGTAGCTATATCTATCATTTGTACATAAATCTGTCTGTCTATATATCATATATCACCTGCTTCTCATTTATCCACTCATCAGTCTGTCTGTACATTATCTATCAATCATCTATCCATCCATCCATCCATCCATCCATCCATCCATCCATCCATTATATATGTATGTACCTGTACCTGTCTATTATGTCATCTATCTATCCATCCATTACATATTTATCATATCATTAACACCCATATATCTATGATCCATCCATTTATCTGTCTATTCTTTGTCTATCTATCATCTATCTATTGTTATCTATCATTTATCTATTCATCCATTATCTACCATCTATGTATATTTTGTCTATCTACTTAACACACACACACACACACACACACACACACACACACACCATACCACACACCACACACCACACACACACACAACACATTCATGAAATATTTAGTTAGCAACCTAAACCCATATTGAGTGGCATTTAGTCCAGTCAAATATTCACAAGCACTATTGTATTGACATTTACCTTATTCATTCTTGAGCAACATCTTTTGAAATATCATCTGACATAGATGCCCCTCTTTTTTTTTTTTTCTAGATTTTTCTAACCAGTGACCTTGTTTTATGGATATTGCTGGAATAATCTTCCATTCTTCCCGCCCCTCCAGGCTGAGCTCCAGCTTGTCATTGGTGATTTATGGCTGCCCACTGTTTGGCATCATCAAGGGGGTAGAACATGTATTTGCCCTCAGGAAACAAAATGGAAACATAAATAAAAACTGCATGGTTGATTGGCCTGCTTCTGGTGAGGTAGCCACTCTTAATAGAAATCGGTTCCCTTCTTCTCTTTCCCTAGCTTGCTGTATCACAAAAATAAATGGAATTTGGGTCTGGATGCCATCTCTTCCTCCATTTTCATAAATATAATTAAGTGTTAAATTGGGTGATATGAAATCAAAGGGTTGAGATGGTCTAATGAAAGAAATGTCCAATTATGTCTTGTGTGGTCGAGTAAAGACGAGAATAAAAGTGTGTCCTCTCTGTTCTAAAAGATAAGAGACCAGCATCCACCCAGGACAATGGATAGATCAAAATCCTTATACAGGTGATATATGGGAGGAAATGATGCTGGCCATAGTGGAAGTAAAGGGTGAGGAGAAAAGAATGCTGGGTTATTTCAGTAAACTGGATTATATCACACTATATTAACAGTCCAAAATATTTCAGTACAAATTATTATGGACAGTTGATATTACTTCTCTACATTCTTCAGTAGTCATTCCCCATCCAAGCAGTGATCACCATGGAGGCAAAGTTAGGATGATCTCCTTTTTGTGATGTTTTCACATTCCCCAGGTATTTCTAAGACAAGTCTTCGGCTTTGATGCTCTCAGAAGACCTCTAATATGGAAGTGCAAGTGGCACACACATGTCTCTGTACACGTCGTACTCAGGTTCTGACAAGTTCAGGATTTAGTTCACTGGCTTCCAAGAGGGATTTTCTTAATATTGACTTGCTGATTTTTTTTGACCTGCAGTGGAGAAATTTAGACTATGCACAATTATTTTATGCCTTCATATAGCATTGCTGGAAAAGATGTGTATATGTGTGTCCCTTCATCTATTTCGACATTCTCATGATTATGAGCATCCTCAAAATTGCAAATAAATTCCTCTTTTTATTGCTTCATGGAGGCCAATGAGAAGATAAGAAGGTGCTAGTAGACTGATTAGCTAGCATTTGTAGTAAGCTTTAAACTATGATGATAATTCTGTGTTAGGTACTGTGTATACTGCATGAGCCTTTAATATGCATGTGTACATAGTAGTTATCCTAGAGGAGGTAAACTAGATACTCCAAGGATACACAGATAGGTTACTACAAGCCAAATGGTAGTACTTTCAAATCAACAAAACTTCAAAATGTTCTTCACCAAGTTATTTGTACATGTATTTTTATAGAGGATTATTGGTGGGAGAAGAATCTTTTAAAGCTTTATGAGTATATATGACTGTATCTGTGTCTGTATTATATGCATGTGAACATCATGTATGGATGTGTGTGATGTATGTGCAAGTATGTGGGTATATACATCTGGAGTCTTTATCTGTCTTACTCCTTTGAGAAACAATTGTTCACTGAGCCTGGAGCTAGTTTGTTGACCACTGAACCCCAGAGACCCTTTTGTCTCCTCTTAGTGCTGAAGTTGTAGGTATGCACATAACCATGCCTGACTTTTTATATGGTTTCTAGGGATTTGAACTCAATTACTCATGTTTGGGAAGTAAGTGTTCTTACCCAGTAAGCCACTTCCCTATCTCAAATAGGTCTTTTTATTGTCATTAAATCTAGCTGAAAATGTTATAAAATCAGAGTTAGGCATCATCTAGGCCTCAGAAAAACTATGTAACTCACCCATGATGTCAGCACCAATGAGAAATTAACAGGAAAGACTCATCCAGGAAGATGTGCATCTGGTATCAGAGCTAGAGAGTGATGCTTAAGCCTTAACACTATACCACCTCATTTAATACACATTTCCCTATGTCTTAGGAGACATTATTCTTCCACTGTCAAGTCCATATGAGTTTGCCTAAATGACTGCTTTCAGAAGAAAATATCCATTAAAGCAGAGAAAACTATAAGCATATGCTTTGTTTGAAGACAGAACCTTGTGTGTCTCAAGCTGGCCTACACCTTGGTATGTAGAAAGTTCAAGGATGACCTTGAACTTTCTGTGGTTGTATGCATATACCACCATGAATGATTTATTCAGTGCTAGGATCTATCCAAATCTATGCCAACACTCTATGTACTAAGTGACATTCTCAGCCCATCTGAACATATTTTAGCATGCCATTGTATCAGGCTTAAGTAACTTGTATTCATTCATTGTGGCAAGGTACCTCCTATTGGGTAGGAATTCAATAAGTGGTGCTCACGGCAGCACATGTGGTGACTATTTCAAGAAACTTTCTATATGTAGGAAAAGATCTGTTTCTTCAGAGAAAAATAGATGTTGGCATTTTATATGGAACCTGAAAAGAACCTTGCTTTCACTTATGTATTGATTCAATTTATATGTATTTTTGGTGTGTTGGTGTTACATTCCAATGAGGGAAATCAAACTTACTGCATTTCAAAAAAAAATTAAATTATCAGTATAAAAATTAAAAAATATAAAGACTCTCATAGTCAATGCAAGAAAGAGACACCTGGGAGGATGGTAGACAAAATGTTCTGGTCATTATGGAAGTATATTCTTCAGATTTCTCTACTTAGAAACAGAGAGAAGAAACTAAATTTCTGAATCTGAAAAATAAAACAAGGACATTAACAGAAAAAGAATACTATTTTACATTTTTCCTGTGAACATCTGAACTACTTTCACTCAAGTTACTTAACTGCATTAGGGTCCTACCTAGACTGCTCAATTTAAAAACAAATTCCTTGTGAGGTGGTGGTGGTACACACCTTTAATCCCAGCACTCAGGAGGCAGAGGCAGGCGGATCTTTGTGAGTTCAAGGCCAGCCTGGTCTACAGAGCGAGTTCCAGGAAAGGCGCAAAGCTACACAGAGAAACCCTATCTCGAAAAACCAACAAACAGACAAAAAAATTCCTTTAACAAAAGCTGGGACCCAATATGTATAAATCTTAAATGATTTTTCTGGCAATTAAGTGCTATAACTTTCCATCCATTTATTCCCTCTCCTTTACTATCCTTAAGGATACTTTATCAGAGACATATATCTTTGTTTCCCCCCCCATAATCTCAATTGCTTAGTGCCTTAATATTTTCTTTGCAAACTTCACTGGACCTCCAGTATATGTCTTTTCTTCTGTCAGTGTAGTAGCAGCTGTACTTCTCATCTGGTAACTGTAGTTAGATTTTCCTGCTTGGCCCAGTCAGGACAAATCTCTCTTATCCGCCAGTCCCACAGTCGCTCAGACCCAACCAAGAAAGCACACAGAAACTTACATTGTTTATAAACTGTATGGCCATGGCAGGCTGCTTGTTATCTACTTCTTCTCTCTTAAATTAACCCATTTCTGCTAATCTATACTTTGCCACATGGCTTGTGGCTTACCAGTGTCTTTACATGTTGCTTTTCATGGCGGCGGCTGGCGGTGTCTCTCTCAACCTTCTACTTCCCAGAATTCTCTTCTCTCTTGTCCCGCCTATACTTCCTGCCTGGCCACTGGCCAATCAGAACTTTATTTACACAGAGCGATATCCACAGCAGGTAACACATCTTTAAGTTGTATAAATATGTGTATGAGTGCCGGTGCTATTGATGCCTGGTAAGTGTAAGAAGGACTGAGTACTGTCTAACAAGGAAGAAGTGGGGACTATACATGAGGCAGGGATATCAGAGGAAGGGTTCCAGGGGAATGGGGATGTGACAGCATATGAGGTGAGTGAAGGAAAAGATCATATGAGCATATCAGTAACACAGGAGTAGATTGGATCTGAAAGGAGTTAGGGCTGGGGATAAATATGCTCAAAAGACATTGTGTGAAATTCTTAGATTAAAAAGTAAAACCAAAGGATGAATAAAGGAAGTTCCATATAAATGTAAAAGTGAGTGTTTATTCTCCAGTATTAAATTGAAGGCAATGCCAGTGGTTTCAATAAAGGTAAGCAGATATAAACATACAGAAGTAGATATGTTCAAAAGGGAATGCATTATGATTTGTGTATGCATCCATTCTGCCCGGTAGCAGGGCCCATGAAAATTGTCACCCCAAGGTCAGCATGCACATCTGGCATGTAAGTGTAGGTCTCTAAATACCAGGAAATCAGTGCTGAGAGGCCTAGGAAAACATGCTCCTGAGATGCTTCTCTGTAACCTGACGCAAAGAAATAACTGAGGAAAAGATTGTGACTCACCAAAAGCACAAATGAAAACCACCTTGAGACATTGTTTACTGGCCAAACATGGTGCAATTTGACTGTGAAAATATTGATCCTGAAAGATTGTAAAATTTTGAGTAAAACTGAGTCAACGAATCTATCTGGCTGTTTTCAAATAAGCAGTTTGACAGGAAAAATATATTTATATGATCTTAAAATACTTCAATATAAAATATTTATAAAATTATACTTAAAGAATGAATCATTTCTATTGAAAATTTTTGGTGACACCACTTTATTAAATTAATAAAAATAACAGGATAGGCCAGGGATATATCTCAGTATTAGTGTGGTTGTCTTACACCCACCACCTAGTTAAATATGTAAGTTCTGAGTCCTACTCAAACACACATAAGTATACATGTAACATCAGTAGTATTGAGACAAATTCAAATTAGTGACCACCTAGTAGAGTTCCTCCTGTCAAATGCACACAATGTGAGTAAAAACAGGAAACATTAGTCAAGTCCAATTGAGAACCATCTAGAATAGAATCATCTTGTAATAACTGGATGTGTGTCTGGTTTATGAATATCAAGAGAGCCAGGAGTATTGTAGACTGAAGGAGAATAGAACATGTGTTTATGGACTTGATCCCCCTCTCAAAAGAGCATTTGATGAATGTCAGTACAGCTTAAATAGAGTATACTAAGGGTACAGCCCTGTTGGTCTCCTAATTGTGATGGCTGCGTTATAGCTAAGTGGGGGAATGGTCTTATTTGTAGAGAACACCCACTAAAATGTACAATGGTGAGAGCCACCATGTCAGCACCTCACCCTCAGAAGAGTCAGGGGGAAATGTTATTGTACTGAACTTTCAATTTTACTTAGCTTGAGGATTTTTTCCAAACACTTTTTATGTCCTCTTAATGCCCACAAACATGGTTTTCCTACATCAATATTCCACTCTTATTCACTCCTTTCCTACCTTTCTTTCTAGAATAATTTTTTCACTCCCATTGGATGTTTATGAGATACTAAAATGAATTACCTTTGTGTAAGATCTCAGATTCTACAGGAAATTAGGACTGAGTAAATTGGTTAAATATTGATTAAGTTTAGTAGATAAGAAAAATAACTGAGTTGGAAATTCTTAGGTTAAAGTAAACGCCCAATGTCTAATGTCTCCCGAACCTTCAGGTCTTATGTGTGACTTAGTAGAATTCCTTCCCAGACTTCAAATATATTTTCATTCAAGGTTTTCATGTGACCACATGAGCTTGATTTTTAATCTAGAGAAAATGATCAGTCTTCAGGACACAGAGTTCCCTCTTGAGGTTGCCATTATGCTTTATACAAATCTTTGTTGTAACTGCATGTTGAACCACCTTGCTTCCTACCTTGTCTCTGTATTGGAGAGAGTGTTTCCATGGGACCAGTAGGAACTCATACTCAACTTAATAACCCTGAAGAGACAGTAGTACCTGCCATACTATAAATGTTTGTAATCTTGTACTGACAAATGAATAAACAAATGATTTAAGCCTTCAGTGAGTTAATGAATGAATGAGTGATAAATGACACAGCAGAGCCCGTGACTTAACTGTTTCTGCCTTTGATCACAGGAGGATGATGGATCATTCATCCCAAATGAGAAGAAGTGTCTGATTTTTGGTGTAGTTTTGCAATGGATGGTAATTTATAATTTTACATGGGAATAACACACATTCCCATTGTGACTTCATTTAATAAAAACATATGGTGGAAAGTTAATGATGATAATTACATGAAAGAGTGAGACAAGAGAAGCAGAAGTTTCAAATGCCCTTAAAGGTTGAGAAACTACAACCCAAATCAGATCAATGGGCTTTATCATCTCATTACTCCCACCTCCACCCATTGCTATTTATAGTAGCACTTAACATTCAATGACCTTTACAACATTATGAGGCAAAACACTCGATGTGTTGGCCTTTTGATAATTTGAGGGCAGAGTAACTCACAGTAGATTTATGAATTTTGCTAAGCACAGTAGCTCAAAACTTGTAAAAGATGTGCAAACTAAAATTATATTTGAGATCGTATACAAAGCAATCATAGGAAATGTGTTCAATGTTTAAGAAAATACTCTAAACCTGTCCCCTGGAAGTGTATGAAAATGGAATACTTTGCATTCTCACTTAACATTAAAAATTATAAATAAGGCTGAATGACATAAATAGAGCATAAAAAGACCAGTACTGAAGATCTCACTTACTCATGAATGGAATCCAGAAAAGTCAGTCTTATAGAAACAGAGACTGGAAATGGTTGTGGGAGGAAGCTGTGGGGAAATGAAGACGTGAGTTGGAGTGATCTGTGACAAGGGGTAGTGACACAGACATGTGTGTATTACACTCTCATATTTCCAAAGCAATGTGTTTTTACATTGTCATCACTATAAAATGGTCCCTTGGTGTGATAATAGATAACTCAGGCTCACTGGAATTTTTCTACAATGAGAACACTGGGAATATGCTTCTGTTTTAAATATATTCTTTTTACAGACAATTCTTTTGCTGTTAGATATGATGAGCATCATAAGCTCCTTCTGTATAGGACTGAATTTTCGTTGCATGTTTCCTCTGATCAAAAGACTGCAGTTCCTAATATCAAACTTTTTCCCCAAACAAATAAACATGAGTAAAACTATTGTATGATCTTGGCACAGTAGCATTAACTAACAACATCTGTGGAAGTTTAAGGCTTTTTCTCAGTTTTGCAGTTTCAGGCTTGCTGAGTTTAATCCTATAAGAATAAAATGTGGGATCGATAACTTCGATGCATGGAGTGAGTTATTTATATGACATAAGATAACAGTTAATTTCAAAGTATGTTTGTGAAAATGAGTGTTTCTGCCCCCTGTTCTGTATGTTTAATGTAAACTAGGTTCTAGGTGTTGTCAGTAATCTTCATTCATGTTGTTTTCAGAAAAAGAATGCTCACCTGACCTACTGAAGCAAAAACATCCAAAGCCAAGTTAAGTGTCCCCCAAACCACAAAAAGGTCATGAAAACAAACTGGAGCTTTGGTTCTCATATAGACTTCTGCACTGAAGCTTTGAAAGATCTTTAACAAACATTTTCATGTTAATCTTTTCACCCAGACAAGCGGAGTATGCAGATGGTTAAAAAAAAGAATGAATCTATTGACATAAAGAGAAAATCTATTTTACAAGAATGCTAGCTACATCTGATGAATCTTTATCTTTTTTTCCAAATTTATGCTAGTTAATGTCAATCCCATGCATGCTATAAATGGTAAAAGGAAAGTAAGGGTGTGAAATAATGGCTCTATTCTCACTCTGTCCATTCACTTCTCCATTTTGCAGAGAATGATCCTGTCCAGTGTGATACCTCATAGGGTTGTTATAAATCTCAAACATATGCCAAAGTTAACTGTAATTTCCAAAGTGCTTCAAAAAACATCAGTGGGAGCTAGTTCGGGAAACAGCAGAGCAATGTGTTATGCAAACTGCCCATTGGGCTGCAGCCATGGTATTTGGGACATGTGATCGTATTTGCCATCAGATATCTTGCAATGACACTTGCACATCTTTTGTTTCCACCATAGTAGGTGACAAGATCACTCAATCCTAGCAGACCTTAGAGTTTTCCTTCCTTCTCTGCAATCAAAGACCAGGATATTGCCAAAGAAAAGGTCCCAGGCTATTTTGCAATCTGCCCTCTGTAGCAGGGTTTATGATCTTCTGGGATTCTCTCATTCTGAATGAGCAAATCCCTCCCAGGGTTTTGCCAAACCAGTGCCTTTTCTTCGGTAGGCTCTGAGTTGTTCTCCTGAATCCTCCCTTGTCAAAAGGTGCACTAATTCCCCCACCTAGTTCATTTTTATTTCAAGGGATCTTATAAGCTCTGCAGACAATCTCACTAACTTCTAAGAGTGGTTCCCCCACATCGTAACTCTATTCCATTCCCACCAGTCTCAGTATCTGAGAGGATGGTGGACTTGCAGGATTATTTGACTCTTGTCCATCTTCCCCTCTGACTTGGAGCCTCCATGTAAATGTGAATTTGCTTTAGCTTATTGGTGTACACTGTTACCAGTAGCATCACCTGACACTAAATACATATTAGCTCAACAAATAAATTTGATACAAAATTGGGTCCCCAATGGTGTAGAACACATCTAATTACATTGTCCGATAAACTCCCAATTTTAAATAGAGGCCTTATTGTTTGCTTCTGAGAAATGTTCAATCAACTTGCAAAATGGATAAAGAAGAGTCCATTTTTCATGTTGGTTTGGGGGTGAAAAATGCACAATTAATGTTTGACATGAGATAATAAGGATAATAAGTTAATTTGCTAGAGCATAAACATTTCTGGGTCTTAGTATATTTCCTTTCTGCTATTAAAGAAGGAGCAATGAAGAGGAAGTTTTGGCAATGAGCTTCTATTGCACAGGCAAAATAAGAAAGAATGGGTTAATTTGAAACATTTTATTCTTGAATATAAATCCAGTGTCCTGTACAGCCAACAGCAATGAGAAACATCTATAGGAGGGTATGCTGCTTTCTTACATTTGCAGGTGATGTCAGTTCACTTTGTGCTTATTACTTTTGTGATTTGTTTTTCCTTCTTTGAAATTTACTATCATTGTTTTATAAGTCTCAGAAACTTTTGGCTCTTTTGATTTGCTCCTGGAGAATACTAAAATCAGTTTAGGTTCATGTTCATACATCTAATAATACTATTAGTACCTAATACATAGGAAATATTGGAGGAATTCTGAAATGGATAACCGACTCTCATGTGATGAGATGACTCTTAAGTAATTTCTTACAGAGCTTCAAAGTTTCCTTGTATCAGAAAAGAACCATCTATGTTCTCCAGTATTTACCACATGATTAGTTAGGTCTCTCTGTCAAGATGGTAGGGGCCCCTGGGTTGGGCAAATCAAAACTCAGCAAGACCAAAATAAGATGAAAAGTGTCTGTTCTGCTGCATGGCTAGAGAAGAAATTATCGTCACTCAGATTCCTCATTGATTTTACTTTTAAAAAGTCTATTGTGACAGATCATGTACGTCTTCCCATATCTGATTTATTTTATTTCCCCCAAGCTCTAGCTTCACACATTCACTCAGCTCTAATGCAGTCCCCAAGGAAGCGGCTCACTTCAGTCTCTGCTGAGATCATATCAGGCCCTGCAGGACCCCTTTTTTCAGTGAAGCAGGAGATAAGCATGCTTCATTTTCCCTAGCCAGCTGCCTGTAGACATTTGGAAAGGTTTCCATGGTAGGATTTTGGAGAACTGTGTGAGGAAGACTCAGTCTTATTCATATATTATATATGTATACTGCTTGTTGTGCTACTGAATGAGCCTAGTGTTGTTAATTTAATGATAATCGATACAAATACCAACTTTTAAATATTTTTTGATTTTTTTAAAGGGTTACATCACTGTGTTCATTTTAATAAGATCAATGCTTAGTCTCCCCAAAATGATTAAAACCTCATTTCCTTAGCCATTAAACTAAACTCTAGTGTTTGTTTGTTTTTTATTTTGTTTCTGTGTTGTTCTTGTGTGTGAGTGTGTGTGTGTATGTGTGTGTGTGTGTGTGTGTGTGTGTGTGTGTGTGTGTGTGTTGGGGGAAGCATTAAATTGTTTAGAATAGGCAATGTGTGTCTTTCAATCTTCTTTTTACTAAAGAATTAAGTGGGGAGTGTTGGCCACTAGTCCCTGGTTGTTGCAGTGAGAATACTTCCCACATTAGTCATTGCTCATATCATGTGACAAAACCTCAGTACATTTAGCATGAGTAAATTTGGGTACAACTAATATTAATATTTCACTTGAAATCACATGAAAGAAAATCTGTCTAGGATAATAAAGTTTATCTGAACATTGTAGCATAGAAAAAATTCATAAAACTATATTTAAAATGACTCAAATTCACAAACCTACAATATTAATATTTTAACAGGAAAGCAAGAAAAATCAGTATTTTGTATTTGTGTGCTTCTTTCTGAATAAGTTTTTTGTATTTCTGTAGGGTTAGAAACAATTGAAGAGAGGCAAGGAAGAAAACTGATTTATCTTTATTTTTAAGCGACCACTGTTGTGGCAAAGGGCACCACCGGCCACTTTATTGTTACACCGTCAGTTCTGCCATGTGGGTGAAAAACATCATTAGTTTTCTGTTGTAGCTGTTGTCGCTTTTGATGATGTTTCTAGAGGGGCCATGCCAGGACCATGCTTTGAGTCCTAGAAAGAGAGTCTGGAGCTGCTCTGGGACAACCTTGCCAGGTGCAAGAATAGAGGCCCTTGATTTTTCTTGTTCTAGATGCATGGAATTTCGATTCCAGCCTTGGAGGGAGGGGAGTCCTATTACATCCTGTGGATGGTTTTGTGGCATTCATTGGTTTCTTTATTAAACCAGATACAAGTTGTGACTTGCTATTAATTCAAACCAATGACGGGCTGGGATTGCAAATCTATGTTAGAAGGTTAGTGTTGATGAAGGTGTGGCCACCAGTAGAATATCCTTTTAAATGCTTGCTAAATTTTATTTCTGCAGTGACAGCCTGCTAGGTTTATCCCCCGCCCCACCCTCAGCCCCCTTCTCTCTAAACCTAAAAGAAATTGCACAAATGTCCCTCCAGGAGCTCTTGCAGTCCAGGCTTTTCCTCTGTTGCAAGGCTGGCTGGCAACCACTAGAGGGGAGGAGACAGCCGGATTTATTGAAGGCTCCAGCAGAGATGGATGGTGGGGAAGGCGTCAGAGGAGGAGGTGCTAAGCATTTGAAGTAGATTATAAAGGTTTGCAAAAATAGGGGGAAACAGACTTGTTAAGGTATGCAACAATTTGCTTCAAATAAATGAGAACTGACGGGAAGAGTGGTTAGACGGCCGCAGTGCATTTACCTGTTAATCTGTAGTCCTAAGTATTAGTATGATCCATGAAATCCGAGTTAACCCTTATGAAAACAAATGGCTGTTTCCCTAGGACTGGGGCTAATGGTCATGTGTGAGGAAGAACAGCTTCTGAGGAGAACAGGAAGGGGAGTCTAAGGCAATCTGTCTGTTCTGAGTAAAGTAAGAATCAGGAGGCATAGAGCTCATTTCCTAAAGCAAGTCAAAAAAACAAACAAACAAAAAAAAAAAAACAAAAAACAAAACAAACAAACAAACAAAACCCCTATTCACTTCTCTTAACCCCTTAAGTTCTGTGGCCAAGAGAGGAAGTAGAGGAAACATCCCAGAAAGTAAAATATTGATACAATGTAGCCAGAGAGAGAAGGTAGGAGGAGGGAGGAGGGTGTTTGACCTTCCTGAAATCCTGAACTACAATATCCTGCTACATGGACTTAGATCAAAGAAATGTACTCTGGGGTGAGTGGGGGGCGGGCACATATAGCAGTTGAGAATTACCCCTGATGCTTTGGAATCCAGCTTGACCTGTTTGGTCTTTAATTTTTGGAAAACTAAAAGGAAAATATACTTAATGTTAGTATTGTTAAGTATCGCAGTGTGGAACTGGGGACTGTTCTGTTTGCTCTCCTGAGCATAATTGCACTGAGATCATCCGGTTTCCATTTTGAAAGCCACTGGCAATTACTGGAATACAATGTATCATGCGTTTGCTCACTGGATATAAAACCTATATACTAATTCGCAATAAAATGTAACAGCTGTCAGTGCATTTTCTGCTCTGTTACTTCAATAAATTGGAACTCTGACTAGAAAATGGGAATGTTGCATTTTTACACACTCTGTAATGTGTTGGCTTTTTGCAAATACAATTTATTTTTTTCATGACAAAAATTGTGGTTTGTTATTACTGCTAGTGGATAAATATTCCTATATCAGAATGAATTACATATGGTACCTGTAAAGAAGTAGTAATATTTTCTCTTTTTTATGGTAGCCTGTCTTCAGTAAACAAAATACACTTAACCTACTTCTGTCGCATACTGAGTTTTTTTTTTTTTTTTTTCTTTCCCATCATGATGGCTGAGTGCTGGGAGTAGGAAAAGGAAGCATGAGCTTCCTTTTTTTTTTTTACCCTGTGATCTCAGGTGCCTGGATTTATCAGTAACATTTACTTCTGGACATCATGACATCTTTCAGAGTTTATTTTTGTTTAAGTTTCAAATGTCTCCCTTCGTGCCTTCGCTATGCAGATACCTTGAGGATGCTGTAGCGGTGTCTCTGAGTTTTATTTAAAATAAAAATGCATGCACATTTCTGTAATTCTGTTACTTGAGGTCAGACTTTTCACAGATAATTAGCCTTTTACACACTGTGAAATCAACCTGCATTGGTTATTTGGCTCGACTCTTTGCTTCTGTTCTTTATTTCCCAGAAGGTTAACGCGCTGAAAATCTAGCTTCAAGCTCATAGTACTGTCTCTTTGTGTTGCTAATTATCCTGTTGTATAATTATTAATATCAGGAGCAGGAAGAGGAAACATGCACACCAAATAGTCGTGAATGCTGGTGTTCTGGCAGGAAGCAAGCCCTGCATTAATAAAATGTGCCTGTGCCAATATCACAGGAGATGGGAGCGTTCCTTGTTAAGGACCATTTATTAACTGAGATCATCTTTTAGTTCGCCTTGGGGTAATGACTGATGTCAATGGCAAATTTCACAGTTGTCTAGAGAAATGAATTAAATTTGTAATAAAAAGCCCTTCGGCTTGTTGTACATGTTCATTTATTGGCATAGTTGAACTAAGAGAACTGTAAGGCAACTGAGAACGTCGGCTTAATTTTCCTTACATATAATAGTGACCTTTAGCTCCATATTGAAAAAGTTACCTATTATAGACTGGTAAATTAAATGAGAAGTTCCTTTAATGCAAAATAAACCAGATGGCTAAGCTAAGTTAAATGGCCTTGGAGGTTGTAAGATCCTTCATAGAAAAATATTCTTTCTTCTTGAATAGGGAAAGGCCCTCAGTGAGGCCTCCATAAAATGAGTGACGTGGCAGACAAGCAGGAGGATGGAGTCATTCAATGTGAGGGTGCGAGGTCTTGTCCATGCTGCTGCTGTGATTTTATGGGGTAGGGTGGTAGTGGTTTCACTTTATGCTTGGAGTCTGAGTTTTGAAAGTGTCGTTTTAATGCTCTCCTAATTCTAAAAATACAGCACTTTTTATTTAGCTGGCAAAGCATATTGTTGCTGTAATTATTTATATAAGTTTTTGTGTTGTTTTATGCAGTTGAAAAATGAAGAAAAGGCATATTGCCCATGAGGGAGAATAGTTACACCACTGTCCATCTTGTTGTATATCCTTCTTTCTCTTTCTTTTTTTCTTCCTTCCTTCCTTTCCTCCTTCTTTCCTTCCTTTCTTTCCTCCTTCTTTCCTCCCTTCCTTCCTTCCTTCCTGCCTTCCTTCCTTCCTTCCCTTCTTTCTTTTGTTTATTTTAGAAAATCTAATTCCAAATTCACTTTCCCGGGCAGAGTTGGTCTTGGAGAATGTTAATTACAAAAAGCCTAGCAAGATGACCAGGTCTAGCACTCTTATTCTCTAGAAGGAAGTTCCAGAACAGCCAGTCTGCCCACACACTCTGGCACCTATAATATAGGGCAATTGGAACAAATGTGTTCCAATAAAGGCACCCACACAGCTCCTGATAGAGAAAGAAAATGGAGGGATAGACAATTACGATATGTATGCAGACTGAATTGTCAAGATTATTTCATGTAGGCAGACTTCCATCACATATTTTAAACTTTAAGATAATGACTCAATGTTTTCACCTTTGAACCAGATGAACATGACATGCCAGGCATCCTGAAGCTCCATTGCCATTTACAAGGCAACAGGACACCGTACACAGAGAATATCTGAATTTTGCACCCCATGGCAATGCTCAGTGTGGGCTAACAGGGAACCGAAATCCCAAAGAAAGTTATGGGACATGAAAACAGTATTTAAAGATAAAAACAAAAAAAAAAACATAAAGCATGGATTGCAGTTGCCTTCAGTTTCAAACACTTATAAGACTTCTGGCAAATTACTAAATATTTTTTTCTTCCAAATTCCCAGATTTCTGCAAATGCTTTGCTTTATCAATTTTAATTGTATTTCCAATTGGTTTTCCTCATCAGTCCCATTTGAACCTAATACTCTTTCTGTGTTGTACCAAGCATTGTGTCATACAGAAATATGGATGTGATTGCCCCCAAATTAATTATCTTTCTGGATTTCTGGGTGTTCTCTGAGGTGGACTGTATGTTTCTTCATGACTCAGGAGGACCTCAGAAGTCTGGACATCTTTTTCTCCTTAAGGCACATGCTCAGAGCATTCTAATAAGGCCAGGAATGGAGTTCACAGTCCCCTTTTACCCAGGCTCACCTCGGCCCTTTTCAGTATGTAACCTTATTCTCCATGGGATTACTCGGATGAAAACCAATTAGGGAGCAGCTCGCAATCTGAATGCATACAGAAGACTGCAGATTGAACATTGCCCATGCCAGCTCCTCAGAGCGTGCAGAATGCCCTGAATGGCATAAATATTAAAGAATTGCCAGGAGATGGACACACAAAAAAAATTGAGGAAAGATGCCGAATGCCAAATTAGACCTCATAAAACCTATAACTGAAAGGGTGGACGTCTCTCCGCCCACCTCCCACTCCCTGCCCATTTGTATTCTTTGGGGAGGTATACCACCGGCCTCCTGAAGTGTGTGCTCCCTTGCTAATCCTTCCACAATGGTCCACATGAGTTTCTGAGGGGTCCCCCATGCCCTTCATTCTGTGACTGTCAATTTCTGTCTAATAAGCCAGTCTCGCTCCCTGCTTCTTCCAGAGGCCCCCATTCTCAAGCTGGGAGGGGACAGCTGGCTCAAAGGCCATGACAGCTCTAAGAATTACTGAATGGAGAAATCAGCATTGAGCCACCACGCTTTTCAGTGTGCTTATTGCAATAAATGTGGTGAAGGACAAGCAGGCGAGTGAGATTTATAAAGATCCTCCATGCCAGACTTTGAGAAAGAAGTTTGGCTACCTTAGAGTCCCAGACAAACTACAAGCAGAGTGCCTGATGAATGTTGTAATTATTTGACAGAGTGGGAATGATTAGTATGCAGGCTTTCCCCCCAGTAGTTAAAACGAACAAATGGGGGGTTATCTCACTTTCTCCCCATCTCCATCTCTGTCTTTGAATGTCTTTCTTTCCTCTCCTCCCTCCCTCTGTCCTTCTCTCTCTTATTCTCCTCCCTCACACTTCCTTCTCTCTACCGCCTCAATTATATATAAGTTATTGCCAGTTTGCAAGATTAAAATGTAAAACGTTAAGGTCAGCTCAATACTATTGTTTTACATATTCAAACCTTTTAAAAATAAATTAATTTTAATTTATTCTCTCTTGAGTCTCTCTCTCTGATATTTTTACCTACCCTGACTTCTTACTCTTCATCTGATGGAAAGCATCTTCCTCAGAAATCACATGCCATGTCTCTACTCAGATGGACCTACAGCTCAGAATCTAGGGAGATACAGAGTAGAATGGGTCTTTGTATAGCCAATCAGAATTACTCACCCAGTTCTTCCCACTGGGATATATGAGAACTGCAGAGAATCACCAAGTGGAGAGCAGGAGGAAGTGAGGAAAGCATCTGGTAGCTTGGGAAAAGGAGTGACAGGACCTATAGCTTTCTCCCCCTTGATTTCTCTCCATCTCAGAGTCTATATGCAACTCCATCAGCATTTCACCTCCAACTGATGCACATGGGATCAAAATGGTGCTTCTGACAGTTGCAACTTAGCATACCAAAATCTACTTTTTGGGGGAAAAGAGGGAAGTACTGGGATTAGTCCTAGACCTAACGCTTATGTGTACTGAGCTACACACCCAGCCCATGTAGAACATTTCTCTATGCACAGTGATAATAAAATGAGACTCAACTTGTTATATAGGATTGTGTGAGAGGATATTAACTCAAAACTAAACTATATATATATATATATATATATATATATATATATATATATATATATATATATAATTTCCAGTTTCAGTAGAGTGAAGCTTCATGACTAATGGAAGCCTGAAAGGCAACAACTCTGAATGCATAGACACAAAATACACAGCTTTTCCTTCTTTTTCACCCTCCTACATTCTTCTCAGCTCCGTTCTTCACAAACATCTTCCTATGGCCCTACCTGAAGGCCCTGTGATCAACATCCTGAATTCTGGGGTCCTACACCAATTTACTCTATGGCCCTGGGCTATTCATAAAAGATCCATGGTGTTTACTTTATTTAAAAAATAGAATAAAATAATTTCTAATATAGAAAATGACTTTAAGACTTACTGATATGTAGGGAAGGGCCAATCGAGAAATAGATACCAAAATATCAAATCTATTGCTTGTTTCCTACTAATCATACTTTTAAGCCTTTGAAGTAAGCCAGAACCAGTGAAAAACTGCAGTCAGAGTAATACTTATGTCTGTGAAAAGAGAAAAGTAGTCCATTTCCTCTCCTAAAATGTGTAGCATTATCTACTATACCTCCTTGCAAAATGTAATGGAAACTGTAAAAGTCATTTAACATCTTGACTGAGGTATAGATGGAACTAGATGTCCACACTCAAAGCATGACATGTGGTATTGAACAGTCTGACTATCTAGCATTAAAGAAGACAATGTCATAAAGAGACAAATTATCATAAGAAATTTATAAGTTCCACACGAAGCATCAAAACCAATGTCAGGATTTCAGGATGATTTGAAAGTGGGTAACAGTGATGTATCTTCTCATGTGGAACACTAAACCCACACATCTTCAATTGTCTCCAAATTAATTCACATTAAACCTTCCACACAAACAAAATCAATACTGGGTTACCTTAATGTGAACAAAAACCTCTAAGATAGTTTTGGAATAATAAATAAAAAAAAAAAACCAGAAAACAGAAGCTTAAAGGCAATAAATAGCTCATGATAAGGGTCCACCAATAGCAGAGACTGAAACAGGTCCCAGGTCTGTAACATCGGTGCTAAAGTTTAGTAAGCAAAAGCAAAAATAAAATGCAAGTGTCAGGGGATCTCAGCAATAAGGCAAATTCATGTGTTCACCATCATCATATTTTAAATTAATGTGCAGAGAAACATTGATTGAATTGAATTCACTACCAGAATCATTTGTTCCTATGCCACAGGACTATGGACAAAAAGAATGTAACAATTCACAAATTAAGAATTCAAATGTTAATGGACATATGCTTCTGAGGTGTAGCTATATAAAATACAGGTTGTATACATTCAAGTGAGCTTTCAATTAGTCATTAAAACAATGCAGTTGTGTAATATTTTATAACATGAATAATTTTTTACACAAATTTTAATCTCAAATATTTGACTGAAATGTCATATGCAGTGTAGTTTAAAGAGAAAAATGCATGTTCTCTCTCTCTCTCTCTCTCTCTCTCTCTCTCTCTCTCACACACACACACACACACACACACACACACACGGATGTAAGGAAATCTACTATAAGACTGGAAAAAGAAGCAATCCCTTTGAGGCTTTAATGTTTCTTTTTGACTCCTCTAGAGCTTTTTTTAAAAATTTTTTTGACTTTTGCTGATTGTTTTGCAGAGACACCTTCAATGTGCAGGAGGAGTGGTATCATGGTGCACTGCTGTGGATGAGAACACTATGTGCCTTGACAACCCTGTGATGACGCTGCTCCTGCACTTCTGTCTACTGTCCCTTCTAGAACACCGTGTTTGTGCCCTAGCACTTTGGTAGATCCTCTTCTCTCTCCAGGGACAATCTTTACGTAGCTCTTGTACTCTTGATATGTCTGGTGACTTCCCATCCTTTGTACATCCACGTACGTGTGGCTTCCTTGGAGAGACTGTTCTCTCCACTACACTAATACAGACTTTAGTTCAGCTAGTTTCCGTTGTACGTTGTCCCTTCCAATACCCATACATTTGTCTCCTTAAATGGACTCCTTCACTGGAGTGCATATTGTCTTGGATTATACAAATATGCTCATAAACACACATCTGAGCACTCCACACAGACTAGACATGCTTTTGGAAATAGCTATTGAGGAACAACTGTGCCCCATGCTCAGACTTCTTGTCTGAGCCACTGCTTCATACAGTGGACACACCTCATGGACCAATTTTGCAACTGCAGAGTCAACCAGATACAGACCCCAATATTCCCAAATTTGTCTATACTAAATGTGCACAGAAGTTTTTCTTGTCTTTATTTCCTAAACCACATGGATTCATATATCTTTTAATCACATGTACATTGTAATATATATTGTAAGTAGTACAGAGACTATTTAAAATATACAGTGTATGGAAAGGCTCTATGCAATATTAAGCTAATTGATATGAGGGACAAGCGTATGGATTTTAGTACTGATAGGTTTCCCTGTAACCAATCTCGGCAGATATCAGAGGGTGACCATGTTTATAGTAGTTAAAATGGAGAATATGAAAATTGAAAACTCCCAAAATTTTAGGAACATTTTAAGGCCAGCTGTCCATCGTGTAGGAGTTTGGGCAGACAGGACTAATTCCTTTGCTATCTGAATCATCCCACTCCATGCAGATCAGGTTATGAAGATAGCTCATTCAGCTCTGGTAAGAATATACAATGATGTGAGGGCTGTTTTACCCATGCCCATGATTGGAATACATACCCACTGGAGAAAAGTGGCCTTGCAAGACATCATTTACCCTTAGTCACATAAAACCTGCTCATGCCTACAGTCACTTAGGTCAAGACCATTTTCAGTAACCACAGTGAGAGTGTATGTCACAGTTACATACCAGTCCGGTAATCCTGGATAATTAACTATTTTTGTTGTGTTTTCATGCCAGGGTGACATGAATTGTACAGTACAGGACATTTTAGACTGGCATCTTTTGCTTGTTTGCATGTATTTATCCACATCTTTCTATGGCTTACAGGATCATTAATTTCAATAAAGAATAAAAATACTTCCTTGTATGTATGTAACACAGTTTGTTTATTTTTTTATGAAAGAAAGTTTTAGGTATCCCTTGCATGGAGTGGATATGAATGAAAAAATTATACAATTCATATGTAGAACTTTGTGTGGACATATTGTCAATTCCTATGGGTAAATAAATAGGAACTCCATTGCTGATCCTATAGGAGGAATGTTTAGGTTTGTAGGGAATTTGCCAAAGTATGTTCTAAAGCCTCTTTGCTCCTTGCATCTCCCCAACAAAGGCTGGAATGGCCACAGCCTTGTTGCTATTTAAGAGTTTTGGTAAAGGAATTGATGTCCTTAATGAAGTACTGTGTAATTTGCAATTCTCTATGTAAACAGATACCGTGTGTATTTCCACATGAATATCCACTATTTTCTCTCATTGAAGTATCTGTTCCAAGGTTTGGCATCTTTTTTAAAATGTAGGGGTTCTACTGAATTTTAAGATTCCTTGACACTATAAAAATAATTTATCAGATTTTTTAAGCAATTTAGTCATTGAGCTTTTATTCTTCTGAATATTAGAGTTTGTCATTGAAGATAGGATATTAATTTTAATGATTTCATCTCTTCCATGGCTTGGGCTTTTTTGAGCTTTGTCATGGTCTTGTAGATATTTTTTTCCCTGATTTTGTCTTCTCGAAATTTTATGATTTGGTATTTTATGTGGTAAGAAGGAAGCTATGCACTGACTCCACCTTTCACCACAAGGGTCTCATTTTTAAGCTGTGAATGCCCAATGGTTTCAACATGTGTTAAACAAACAATCATTTCTCATCTTTGTCAAATATCAGTTGATTACATTTGTGGAGGTCTAGTTCTTAACTACCTATTTTTTGATGCATCTATTGTTTTGTAACTACTCTGCTGTTTCTATTACCACAGCCTTTATTAAGTAGTAGATTTGGGTATTCTGAGTTCTTTTATTGTGTTATTCTTCAGTATTATAGTACTGGTTCTGGGCCTTAAGTTTCGAGCATCAACTTTACAGTTAGTATGTTGACTTCTACTGTTTGGATTGATTCAGGCAGCATACTATCTTCTAACCAAGTTAGGAAGAATTGGCAAGTGAACCATGTTATTGATTTGACTTTCTGAGGTTTTCAATTAATCTCTTCCATCAGATTTTTGCAGCTATATTCATATTTATTATTGTGCATATTTTATTAAGTGCATCTGTGTTTGTCTTTCCTCTGTTTGGGGTCCTGCTATAAAATGATTTTATTCCTTATTTTACAGCTTTGTTCATTGCTGATATTCAGGGAAACAATTGCTATTTGTACATTAATATTCCAAGCTATATCCTTTCTAAAGTTGCTTATGAATTCTCAGTCTATTTTTATTTTTAAAAAGTTTAAAGATTTATTTATTTTATCTTATGTGTATGAGTGTTTTGTCTCTATGTATGTTTGTGCACCATGTGTATGCCTGGTGTGTAGAAAAATCAGTAGAAAGCATTGTATACCATGAAACTGGATTTACAGGTGATTTTGAGATACCATGTGGGTGCTGGGAACCAACAAGTGCTCTTCACCACTGAACCATGTCTCCAGACCCTCATTTTTATCTTTAGATCTAGTCTTGGGAATTTTCTGTGGAGACAGCTAAAGCACTTGTGAATAACCACAAAGTTATCTATCTATTCTACTTTGTATTTTTTTTTTCCTTTTTCGACTGTCTCAGTGAATGAGCTAATAGTTTGGGTAACTGTTAAATAATAACAAAAAAAATGACATCACTGACTTCCTGTTGATCTCAAGAGTACCGTGTCCATACTATGAATTGTGATGCTGACTGTATGATTTAAGAAAATGCTCTTTACTAAATTGAAGAGATTGCTTGCACTCATCGTTGCTCAGGGTTTTTCATAAAGGGATGTATGAGATTTTCTTCAGATACTTTTCCTCTGGTTACTGTGCTTTAACAATTAGTTTCATTTTTAATTTAAAATTCATGAACTAGAAAGTCTTCTCTGATCACCAGGGCACTACTCTTCATTGCATCTATTTCTAGAAATTATCAGCCATTTGGAGATTTATGTGAATTGATTAGCTCCTTTTTCTTGCAAGCCATTTTTTGGAAAGTTTTTAGTCCCCTTATCCACAAAGCAGCTTAATTCCTATGATTGTAGTAAGAAGGGAGAGCATAGATGGTTATGGATTCTTTAGATGAACATCTCAGCTATAGTCCTGATCAGACTGTCATTGTGATTGTCATGCAAGAAGTGGTTCAACTATTAGTAGCAATTTTGGGATGCGGTGTATTTTGGTAATTAGTCTATTCTCACATAGTATTTCACAATAAAGGTGAGGGAAATAGAAAGTTAGTTACATTTAAGCACAAAGACACCCACCCAGGCACAGAATATAAATGGGATTACAAGAAGTGGGAAAGTGCCCAGAACAACAACAACGTTTACTATTTGCCCAGAACTGTTTCTTAGTTGCCTTTCATCCTTGTTACCACATTCTGCACACATATGAGAGACAATTGATATCTAATTACAGGAGAGGTAGGTGTTTCATCCTAGAACCCTGTCACCCTTCACCATCATGGAATGAAAGCAACAACTAGCTTCCAAGCTAAAATATAGAACATGATGTTCTTGCGTGAAGATGAGCTAAGGAGACAACAGGAAGCATAGACCAGCAAAACGTGACTCAACGTGTATTCAACAAACAAGCAGGCATGACACTTGTGTGGCAAAACTTTCATTCACATAGTTTGTTTTCCACATCGTGTTATGTCTAGTCATGTGCATTTATATTTGTTTGTTCATTTTGTGGTTTTGAATGTACTCTTGAATCTGATGCATTCAGGAATAGTCACTATGATGTAAAATATAGCAAGCTGAACCAGGATCTATGGAACATCTCTGGATGATGTTGGTTGGTAAATGTGGATGAAGCTTTTTTTAAATATTCAGAAGCAAGTCATAGTTTGGCAGAGTTCATTATTTTTTATAGCTACACTAAGTCGTATTTTAGCTTGCTTTTCCTTAGAGTGGGAGAGGAAAAATGAATTTCTGAAGGAAAGCTGCCATCTGGGGCCCAGCTATGACCCAGTCAGAGTGTTGCCACCCTGGGTTAGAGTCATAATGCCCTTCTAATTGTGGTTGCTGTTTTCATGAAACAAAGCCTCCAAGAATGCTTGCTCTCCATGGATTCTAAATGAGGGCAAACAAACAGAACACAGTGGTCATCAGTGTGAGAGGCCGAAACAAAACCACACACGCCCTTCTTCTATAAGTCCATAATTATCCAGAGTGATGAAAAGCAGGTCTCCAGACCCACTACTCTTCCTACCATTTAATTTAGTCAGCCATCTCAAAACATTCCAACTAATCTTCCAAAAATAAAAAGGAAGTGAAATGAAATTTCTTACCTCACCCTAAGCTAGATTTACTCATCAGTGCTTCAATGGGGGCGGGGAGGGGAGTCACGTGTCTGGCATGGAAAACCCCAGCATTCACTTAGGAAGATAAAAGATCAATTTGCTCATAATGTTCACAATTGAACGATGTTAAAATAATTGACAATTAAATATTGGCCCGCCAAAATGGTTAAGCGTGGATAAAGCTACTTGCCTGTATCAGAGTTGAGGAAATTGGACCACCTCTCTGGGGTTTAAGTATTTCCTACCAGTTTAATCCTCAGTTCTTACTCCACCTATACTGTAAGATCACTAGAGTCTTTAAAGAAAAAGTCATGAGGATGCTCGAAACACCTTCCACAGAACAATACATTAGTACACATTTTTAAATGCAGAACCAAAAATTTCATCTCATGCTATTCTTCATGTCTCGTGTTCTTTCTCCTCGTAATTAAACAGATTCTGGCCCCCTCCTTTGTATTTCTTCCTCCACTCTTGCCTGGAACTAGTTTTCATTTTCAGGCAAAATTGGGGTCTGGCTAATCTATAACCGTACTGACTCAGGTGAATTTTCTTTGAAGAGATTGAAATTTCATTTTGCAACAGCCTTTATTCCACACTTGAGGAGTCATACACAGGGAGAAGTGGAGCAGCTGCCTTCAAGCTTAAAAAGTGACATAAGAAAAATGCTCTGTTAGTGTTCAAATTTGTCAGAGGCAAAAGGAAACCCTAAAATTGTCTCTTTTAAAAGATTTAGAAAACCACCTCTGGAGGCATGGTAGATTATAATCTCAACCCCCATGAGGCTGAGGCAGGAAAATGGCTGTGAGCTTGAGGCCCAGCCAGGGCGACATAAAAAGTCACACACGGAGTTTTCTTCCAAAACATTAAGGCTTAATCAATGCATCCTAAGCGTAGTAAGTAACCTGGCTTTATTTTATTCCTTTATATTGGATACTATCAGAGAATTCAGTGGCAGAGATTTACCCTTTACTGTTAGCCAGCTTTAAGGAGCCATGTCAAGATGTGTTAGCTCTCACATAATGCACGTTAGCATGAAAACTACAAGCTAAATGCCAAGAAGCAGCTCCTAATTGTGCACCAATTAGTCAATGATTTCTATGAGAATGTCCTTAACTTTTTTCTTCTATGAAATTCAGATAAGCTTTTACAAAATGACAGTCAAAGTATTTGCACAAATATTGACGAAGCTAATTCTATTCAGAGCTGACAACCCCCCCAACATTTACATATAATGTCTAGTCAAAGCTCTAACGCATTCTGGGTGCTGTGTGAGGCAGGGTTGGAGCTTGGTGTTCAGTATGGCAGTTAAAAACCATATGGAAACAAAGAAGATATTTGCATTTGCACTGTATCAGTGTATGCAGTGGGTGTATATTTGGCTGTTTGGTCACAGATATGCATACACTCACATAAGCACACCCATGTCCCCTTACTCCTGGGGATATATACCTTTCTACTATGTAACTGTTATTTTAATGAACATTTTCAGAATGCACTGCATGCGATTATTATGGGTACTGTGTTTCCCATCTCTGTGAGCACCAACAGCATGCTCTGAGCCCTGAGGAATGACCGAACAGTACCCTATAGGCACACAATCTCCAGGCAAGAGGCTGACAAATATGCTAGGCCTAGAGAAATGGGACAAAGACAGGGACTAACACTGGGTAGAAATTTGGACCACAGGATATCATAGGAATTGCTTTAATCACCTTCAGCCCTTCATTGTGATTCAGCATTAGTTGTAGACAAAAGAAATACATAACTAGTGGAAATTTGAGACAATGCAGAAATATACAAAGGGGGATAGGGAAATGCCTTATGGTGGGGTCTGTGGAAAAATCTGTCTTGCAGGAAGACACATGAAGACAAGTGTAGAACTCTAGGGGGGAGGCCAATAAAGGAAAAGGATCCAAAATATTGAAAATGAGTCTGGATTAGCTTAGAACAGGATGGATATAAGGGAGAAGAACCAGAGACTGTGTCCAAACAGTTAGGGGACATTTATGTTAAAGTGATACCCCTGAAGATAGTGGATTCATTTTTAAAAGTGACACTCACATACATTCTTATGCATCTAAAGACTGATTTAAAGTGTTCTTGAAATCCCATTACCTCACTGAGGGGCCACTTTAGTTTACCCTGGCGAGGCATCTCTGTTGACCCTAGCTAAAACTGTTCAGTAAATTCATCCCGGACACCCAGAGCCCATTTACCCCAACCCTTACATCTTATTCATCATGAAATGCCACCTAGCTACTGCCTGTGATGATTTCTTCCTCAGCTTTTTGATGTTCCTTTGCACTAACTGCCCCCTCAAAAAAAAAAAAAAATCCAAAGCAAAACTTAAAACCCAACAACAAGAAGGAACGTATAAAGCCACCCATGAAAAACAGTGTTTTACCTGAGTTCCATCCTGCTCTTTTTCAAAAGAATTAACACTTTCAGTCCAGGTTGTAGCACAGATTCACATTCAAATGCATAAGTTATCTCTTTGTATGAATTTTGCCCTTGTTTTCATGGAAGAACCCAAAGCGCCAACCCAAATTTAACAACACAACCTCACAGACTAAGTCAACTTCAGCCTGACCATACCATGACCTACTGTTAATCCACTCAGTTGAGTCCTTTTGCATTGAGGGGGCTTTATGACTGTTTACAGCTGTGGGTTTATGGGAAGGCACCAAAGGCTCTGGAAGACAAAGCAGCTGAGCAGGCACAACAGTTCACATGAGAGATGCAGGACCCTGGGCTGTGCAGTAGGGCCAAGTCACAACACTGTAACTGGCTTGTGGGCATTTGGCAAGATAGGTTGTTTCAGCCATCTCTGCTCTTTCTTCCTGGACACAGATGAACTTCCACTGGCTGCTTCCAAGAGTCAGAACTTCCAAGTCAGCCATGAAGGTTTTGTTTTATTCACCCTCAGGATCCAAATCTCTGAAAAAGTTTTTGGATACTCAGTAGATCAAGTGGAAAAAACTGTGGAAAGTACTACGAGCATTTTTTCTTTAAAACATAAATTCACTGTATTACTTTAGGATGCACAGTATAGTGTTAGGAGATACACAAACATGGTAAAATGGCTACTAGAGTGAGAAATACTTTTTGTCTCACAGGATCGCCCATCACCACCGTAGCAGGTGCAACTGTGTAAGTCTTTAGAAAACTCCTGAGTATAATGCTGGGTGTGGACCACACAGTCCAGCCAATCTTTAAATTTCTTCCTCCTGCCCATCTGTTATATTTTATCCTTTCACCCACACATTCCCATTTCCTCCTTCCCTTAGTAACCACTGATTTATTCTCCCTGTGCACACTTGCACATAAATATATCCACTGATGCTGTATTTCGTACACAAGTAAGAACACGTAATATGTTTTCATTCTCTGACTTAATTCAAATAGTAACATATTATCCAGGTTTGTGCATGTTACAACAAAGAGCTACTTTTTTGAGGCTGAATAATATTCCATCAAATATCTGTACTACATATTTTATTCATTCATCTGGTAAGCAGTGCTTGGGTTGATTCCCTATCTTGGCTATTTTGAAGAATGCTAAGTGAACATGAGAATGCTGATGTCTTTTACTAGGTGATAATTTCACTCCCTTGTGTGTAAACTCAACATTTGCAGTGGTAGCACTGTAAACCTATTTCATATTTTTTTTTTTTTCAGGAACTTTCATACAATTTTCCTTAATTGCTGCTTTTAACATCTCTGTGCCTTCTAAAATTCTTTCTAAAAGAAAGGGAAGGGGTAGAGAAATAAAAGTTGCAGTTATCCTCAGCTCATCCCTAGCATGGAGCACTTTGAATGAAGTAAGAACTTACTGTAAGCTCCATAAAGGCATACTGAAGAATTGACACTCACTGGGCGTGGCTCCCTGCTCTCCATAATGCCTCCCTGGAGTGACTGTGACTGACAGCTCTTTCCAGAATTCATGCTGCTTCCTCCAAAGGCAAACTTTCACTTATTTCTTCCTTCAAAAGCTATGATAATGCAAAAATGATCAACAACAAGGACTCCATTCATCGCTTCTGATCAAATGACACACTTCTGTAAAAGCAAACGTTAGTGTAAGCTTTTTCTTTCCAAGCTTACTTTTAAGATAGCATTTGAGGCTCTCTGGAGCATTGAAAAGAAAAGGATGTTAATTTTTTCCTGGCTAAAATTTAAATAAAATATAATTAATAGATAAGTGATTGTTGATTTTTATAAATCTTACTTTGTGTAGTCTTTATAATGGAGGACTTATTTAAAATTTTAGGGTATTTTAAAAATTAAAGGAAAACTTTCTTTAGGGGCCCCTATTTTCTGCTGACCTTCAATGGATATAACCTCCATTTTATATATGTATTCCTCCTTTATTATTTTTTTTGCTTTAACTTAAATAAAAATAGATTTAAATTATTTCTCTTTGAGACCCTCAAGAGATTCGGTGCTTTTCCTTCTTTTTAACTTTGTTTGAAGTTTGTTCCTTGAACATTTTCTGTCTCTCTTAATGTTTATTCTGTTTTAGAAAAATTAATTTAGGTGTCCACATATAGAGTCCCATTAATCCAGCTTGTATCAGGGAGATCGAAATTCTACCAGTGTCTTACTTAGAGTTTATTTTACAAAATAAGTGGAATTCACTGGTAATCTTCAGAGTGTTTCTCTATACTGTTAATCAGCTAAACATAACCATCAATTATAAATGCAAATTTTCAGGGTTAAATTGAGTGTTCGGAGGCTTCAAAGTAGCTGTTATTGGCTGTACATTGCCAAGTCAACACAACACAAAATAAAGTGTTGGGTCAATATTTATTTTGAATTGGAGCTCTAGAGAGAGTTAATGTGGGGGGTAATTTGGGTCAATAAAAAAGAAATAAGGGTCTCCCAAAGGCAATAAAAAGAGATTTGTTTTAAATTGTGTATTTTTACATGAATTATCTGGATTATATCAACTGTTTAGAAGTCTGTGAAGAAGCAGGGCTGGAGGTCTATTCAATTGCTGACATTTGCAGAGAAAACTCACATGAGGAGGGTCCAGAGATGAGGAAGACAATCTTTCACATGTGACAAAACCTGAAAAAAATCATAGAAATTTTAGATGCTGTTTATATCTCTTCATTGGTCCTGATTTCCTATATGTAACCTAATTAATTATTTATGTATTATCGAAATTTATATGGAAACACAAGCATGCTTAATCAGGACCATTGTGTGTGTGTGTGTGTGTGTGTGTGTGTGTGTGTGTGTGTGTGTTTAAATCAACATTTCTGGAATAAAAGTCATTTGTAAGCTTTACTAGTGGCTCACCACAGTGACAGGCTTCCAAACAAGGAGAAATAATTTATTAGCTCACAGTGTTTTTCTAGCACCCCCACCCCACCCCGAGGTGGTGCATAGGTTGTGCAATGAATAAATTAAGTATATTTTCTGCCTCGTGCTTGGCATAAATCATTACTTTTTCCAGACCAAAGGTGGGTGGCTATTTGCAAGACAGTTCTGCATTATACAGGCTCTGTGATCAGGTAGAGCGAGGAACACATTTTGCTTACCAGTTTTGCAAAATAATCATTTGCAAGATATTTTCCATTGTGAAAATAAAAATCCTTTCACCATAAAAAGAGCAAGAGACTCAGAGCATGTAAAATAAATTTGGCTTATCAAATTTTAACTTGATGTAAATAATTTTCTCACTTCGACACATAAAATGCAACACACCAATAACATTTCTTTCTTTTGTTATTATTACTACAGTTAGTGAAAATCATTAGCTATGAGGAGAATTACTTTCACAAAGGTGGCTATGCAAATATCACATGTATCTTTAAAAAAAAAAAAAAAGCTGGTTTTTGTATTCCCGTGGAGACCAGCTACTACTGAAGAATATGTATTTAATGTGGAACCACAGAGTAAATGTGTTAGTTAGACAAGGGCAATTAAAACAGTGGTGTGTATTTATAAATTTATTTTATACTTACTTTGTGTTTTCATAAACATAAAGAAATGATATTTTTCTTCTTGCTAGAGAATTTAGGATATGTGAGGATCGAAGACTTCCATCATAGCCAGGTAATGTGATTTTTCAAGTCAGAGTGTCCAAAGAGATCAATTGCTAGCTTTAGCAAGTAGGAACCTGCAAAGCCCAGAAAGTTCCTTTCGTCAAGTTTGAAATGAGTAGGATGATTCTCCCCACAATTAATCAAGAAGAATGTCTGCCAAAAGATGAAAACATAACTAAGCTTTTAAATAGATTTAAAATTAATTTAAAGGTTAAGATGTAACATAAATTCTTTTTTTAAATCTTTACTTAAATAACATTTTTCATTTATTTTACATAGCTACAGCAATTTCCCTTCCTTCTCTCCCTCTGTTCCCCCCTCCCTACACCACCCACCCCTGGTGTCCCATCTACCCGCCTCCCCATGCACTCAGGGGCAGGCCTCCCATGGGCTTGAAAAAAGCATGGTACATTAAGATGAGGCAGGACCAAGCTCCTCCCCTTGCATCAAGGCTGAGCAAGGTAATCCAGCATGGGAGACAGGTTCCACAAAGCCAGCTGAGCACCAAGGACAGGTCCTGATCTCACTGCTAGGAGCCTTACAAAGAGACCAGTGGGATTTCACTATTAAAAAGAATATAGATGATCAATTTGTAAACATGTGGATATATGCTTGTGATGCATTTTATCTGGAATGTCTATTTGCAACTAGGAAGAACTTTTTAATAAAAGTTTTCTGAATTCTCACAGAACTGCAAAAATATATTTAGAAAGCAGGAGACAAAAATTGTATAGTATATCTTAGACTCAAGTGACCATTGCTTCTGGCATGTCATATTTTCTAGAAAGTTACAAGTCTGGTGAGATGGCTTCTGTAGTAAAAGATGACCATCTCTTAGGAACATTAGACCCACACCAATTTAAATATTTAATACTAATTATTAATAATCATAATATTAGGAACACTTCAAATATTTACTATAAGATTAATCATTTTTATCTACATTAATGAATTAATTTGCTTGGTCATTGTTACTTATTTTTATAACAATAATGAAATACCTGTCATGGGCTGCTTATAAAGAAAGAAGGTTTATTTAGCTCACAGGTTTGGAAACTCAGCATTTAATCCAATAGCATATTAATTTGTCTTCTAGCAAGGTCAGTGGATGGCAGCATACCATAAGGAGACATGATGTGTATGGAAAACCATATCTCAGCCAAAAAATAATCCCAGAGAGACGGGAGTCTTCACATTTCCCAAATGACTGTCCTGAGGAATTAAATACCTTCTATCAGGCTCACTTATCAAAGTCTCTACCACCTCCCAACAGCACTGAAGTAGAGATCAAACCTGAATCACAGTGGGCAACTGGGAAACAGAAACCAAAATTAGTCTATGGATGCTCACATGCCTATTACTAGCCAGCACTGAATCAATGCAGAGTGCCTATATCCTTGTGGAAATTCAGGCCAGTGCTGGCTAGAATGTTGAATTCCATACACACTTCTCAACTCTAAGACTCCAGAGACAAAGACAGGAAGTTCATGAGATGGTGGTAGATGGGATGACAGAGGAGACCCTATCTCAGAAACAAATGATTATTCAAGCTGAAGCAGGGGGTAGTGTTGGTGGTGAGAGTAGCCAGTGTGCAAAATCTTCATGTGCAAAGTTATAAAAAGAAAAAGTAAAAGTAAACCAGGCAAGTGAACAAACAAAAACCAGTGATTGGTGCTGTTCTGCAGCTCCTTTAAATCTGTAGACTGCATATTACTTAGGCACCAAGCCCTCTCTAAATTATTTTTTCCCCTAACATATGAGAAGCGCTGTTATCTTGTGAAGTGAAGTGGGCAGTGCCTTTAAGAAGCAAACAGTGTCACTGAATCTCAAGGATGAAAACGAGTTAACTGTGGTGGACAATCTTTTTGATGTGTTGTTGAATTAAGTTTGCAAGTATTTTATTAAGAAGATTTGCATCTTTGTGCATAATGAATATTGGTCTATAATGTCTTAAGGGGTTTTGGTTTCATGATAATGGTGACAGAGAGACAGAGACAGAGAGAGACACAGAGAGAGGGGGATTTTGAATGGTTAGAGAGGTAGGAAATCATGGGAGGAGTTGGAGGAAGGGATACACTATATGAAAAATGTAATTTTTTTTTAAAAAAAAATCAGTATTAATGGAAGAGTTGCTGTGATCTGTAGGTCCCTATTGCTAGTTATTCAGTGCATTCCCTTTCCCTTCATTTTATATTTTTCCCTCCTTTGA
Organism: Onychomys torridus; assembly: GCF_903995425.1. Classification (NCBI taxonomy): domain Eukaryota; kingdom Metazoa; phylum Chordata; class Mammalia; order Rodentia; family Cricetidae; genus Onychomys; species Onychomys torridus. The sequence goes on from NC_050460.1 coordinate 36,813,899, forward strand.
CTAGCATGTACCAGCATAATGGGTTTCATTGTGACATCTTCATGCATGCATATAGAAAACAGCATGCAATTAAATATAATCTCTGGCACCAACAGGACAAGAAATGACTTCAGTACAAAAAATTAGCATTATTTTGTCAACAAAAAAGTATTTAGACTATTTCCCAGAGATCTTGTAAAAGATCATCATGTTTCTAATAACTACTTCAGGATAACTATGTAACACAAGTACATGGCGACATGAATGCTTAATAAATAGGGACATTTTAAGTGTACTCTTTCCCTGTATATGACTTCACAGTAATAATTGTCATCTCTGTTATTACTGAGATGGATGTGAAGAGCAGATTTACTGATGAGATCACAAGGCTTAAGCTCTGACTTAACATCTAGCCATTCAGAGTATTCTGAACATTTCCTGGTTTTGGTTGACATGGGATGTGTGTGGAGAGCACATGAAATGGAAACCAAAAGTTGTCTGGTGGACTGGAATGAGCCTACCCCATCGATATCATGCCTTCTTCCATTTGAGGTATAAAGAGAATTTCCATCTAACAGTTTAAAAAGAGAATTTAGAGTTTAGTGCACTCAGTTTTGGTATTTCTCTTTGTTTCTTTTTTTGGTCCTCTTTGGAAGAAAAAAAATATGCTGTGCAGTTAATAAATATTTATGCCTTGCTATCAATAATGCAACACATCTTAGATGAAGACAGCCCCACAAGAAGGTACACACAATTCACCAGACCACATTTCCCTTTTCCTCATTTTTTTTTCCTGTGGATATGATCAGATCTGCTGAGTTGGAATTTCAAAGAACCACAGTCATTACTATTGACTAGAGACCAGGTGAAACAATGTACAGGCCTGGCATATGTTCTCTACACTAATTCTTTTGGGTGACCCTGCAGGTAGCTCTGCTTCCAACCAATGCCTCACATTTTCTGATTTTCTGGTTGAGCACATTATGGTGGTTTGGATTAGAAATTTCCTCCATAGGCTCAGATGTGTGAACAGTTGGTGCCCAGTTGGTGGTGCTGTTGTGGGATATGGTGGGACTTGGAGGAAGTACGTCACTGGCCTTTAAGGGTTTGAAGCCTCATCCCACATCAAATTTGCTCCAACACACCCCCAGTGCCTGACATAATACCTCTCCCACTATTATGGGGCGACTTCTAGAGTAGCTGTGAGTCTTAAGTAAGCCCTTCTTTCCCCAAGTTGCTTTTGGTTATGATGTTTTATCGTAGCAGCTGAAAAAGCAGATGACAGGTACAATATACCAAAGGAATGTATTTGGCCCTCATGCTTCTAGCATCAGGAGACTTCCTGGCTAACATCCCAGAAGTGCTAGTGTGACACATTGTATCCAGGCATCAATGAGAGTGGGTTATCCATACTGGGTCAGCTTTTTTTGTGAGTTAGACACACACCGAGTTAAAAGCATGTTTTTTCTCAGTGATGCTCTTGACATTGGTAGCATATCCTTCAAAACTTCACATCTATCCTAGTTTCGTTACTGTTGCTGTGATAAAATATTCTCTCCAAAAACAACTTAGAAGGGACAGGATTTGTTACAGCTCATAGTTCCAGGATACAGTCCATCAACCCAGGGAAGTCAAGCCAGCAACTTGAGGCTCCTAGTCATAGCCAAGCACAGAGAGAGACAGAATATAATCATGCATGCATGCTTTTTTATTCTGCTCACTTTTCTCTGCCCTTCAAACTCATGGAATGGTGCCTCCCACAGTGGATGGTCCTTTCCACTTAATTAACATATTCAAAACAATTTCTTATAGATATGCTCACAGACCAGCCCGATCTATACCACTCCTCATGGAAACTTTCCCCCCAGATGATTCTAGATTTTGTCAGGTTTAAAGCTGAAACTATCACCTCAATTGATCGGTGATAGCTATTCTTCCTAAGTCAAAATTCTCTTCTCTGAACTGTACCACTTCCATGTTGGGAAAGACCTCATCCACCAGAAAGATGAGTGCTTTGATAATGTCTGCCGCTCTCAGCAGAATTTCTCCTCAGTTCTATGTCCTGGGTCGTCTGCTCATGGTTAGAATACTATCAAAGAAATAGTATGATGTGTATGAAAATGAAGAAAAAAAGAAGGAAATTAAAGATCAGTGGGATGGCTCTGTGGGTAAGAACACTTTCACCAAGCCTGATAACTTGAGTTCTGTCTCTAGAACCCACATCAGATAGAAAAAGACAATTGACTCCCCCAAATTGTCCTCTGATCTTCACACACATATCAGGGTAGGTGTGCAAATACATGCACATGTGCACACACAGACACACACACACACACACAGACACACACACACTCATACATAACAAATAAGTAAATGCAAAGATTTTGAGAATGTCATACATTACACTGAAACACACTGCCTAGACTAGTCTTATTGATTTAGACCTGAAGAGCTACAATCTCCTTGTCCTCCGAGGGTGACAGTCCTTCTGTTATTTGAATCTTCCTCCAGAGAGCTCAGGTGGAAAACCTTACAGAAGGAAATCCTGATGAGCAAAGAGCACAGACAATTACCTGCACGTGGCAGCAGAGGGGAGCAGAGAAAACTGATGTTCCCTGATCTCTCTAAGGCTCTTTCGGAGTCAGGGGAAGGTAGGCTGTAAGAATATCTTCTGAGACTCCTGTATTTCATCCTTCAAACAGGAGCCTTTAAATCATTGAAAATAATAGGTTTCCTCATGATTATATGTAATTTAAATATCTCATTAAATAGTAGAATTCAATATTATGACTGCTTTCTTTTTGCATAAAGGACAGTTTTTTTAAATTTTTTTTCAGTTGCTAGCCTATGTGTTATTTTCAGCAATTCTCTTGGTTTTGAGGGAAAACTGTGAAGTTTTACTACCAGAAAATAAAATGATACAAAGAAAGAAGTAGACACACTACAAAGCTTTCAACCTGGACACATAGACATGAGTGGAAGAGTCACTAACCTCAATGTTAAATAAAAGATCAGAGCCTTCAGGAAACGCTAGTGACTGTTAGACACATGGGCAATATTGATTTTGTTTTCACAGGACTCAGTCCCGAACACCTCACATCCACTTACCTGTGAAGATCTCATTCCATGACAGAAACAGAGGAATCACGGGCTGTCCCAGCTCCAGTCAGAGTTTGAGTCTCATTGAAGTACAATGTCTTTGTTTCCAGCAGACAGGAGCCCTGGAGGAGCTGGACTAAATCCCAGCTGCAGGGAAGAAGGGATTCTGAAAAGTATGAGGAACCAAATTCTTAGAAAGAAAGGAAGTACTTATTAAAATCCATTGAAATGTGGTTTAGGCTGCTGCAGCTTTCAAGGCTCCATTCCTTTAGTGGCTATGTTCCTACACTCAGAGCAACAAAAGTAGAAATCCTTTTTGGGATGGAGAACAACTTGCTATCCCATACATGTGGTACTCGGTGTGCAATGAAGAACTTTACTTCAACCCTGCTCATATTCTTATTTATAATTATATATATATATATATATATATATATATATATGTATGTATATATATATACACACATAAGTGTGTGTGTGTGTGTGTGTGTGTGTGTGTGTGTGTGTGTGTTTTCCCTACATGTATGTCTGTGCACAGAATCCATGCCTGGTGCCCACAGAGGCCAGAAGCGGGCATCAGATCCCCTGAAGCTGGAGTTACAGATGATTGCTAGCCACCATGTGTGTGCTGGGAAGCAAACCTGGTTCTCTGAAAGAATAGTCACCACTCTTAACTGCTGAGCTTTCTTGACATCTCCTCATTTTCTTAAAACTGTATTTTTGTGTTGTTCATAATATTGTCTCTTAAAAGGGTATTTTTAAGTTAACAAAGAAAATTGCACACACACACAAATATATATATATATATATATATGTATATACATATATATATATATATATATAAACTTTTGAAGTGTACATACTCAATGAGTAGTTGAGTGTAGCTAATTAAAAAAAGCTTTTCCTTTGCCTTGTTTCAGTACCATTTTCTTATTTTTTCAAGACCTAGTGTGTCATCGTTGACAGTGTTGTCACCCTGAACACAATCTTCCAACTCTAAAGTACATTCTGTGAGTGCTCTCACACATCTCCCCATTCACCTATCACCCTCTCAGCCACTCAAACCTCCACTAACCACCATTCTACTCATCACTACAGTTTGAGTAACTGCATTCAGGTAAAACCCAGCTCTATCATCCAGAGATGACCTTTGAAATGATAATCTACTTATTTTCATTCCCTCCTCTTTTCTCTGGATTGTAGACAAAGGGAGCAGGAGAGAAGAAAATAGAGAAGTGGAGAGAAACAACAGTTATATGTATGTCATGGTATCCATATTCAAAAGTATGCTGCCATTACAGTATTGCCTTTGTTCATATTGAGTCCTAATGTATATAAGCTGTCATTCATTTATAATCACTGTGAAATATTACCAATACTACACTTTCAAAATGTACTTCTTTTTTGTCATATTTTAGCTCCTTTTCCTAGAATTTTCCTTCATCTCAAATTCAAACTAGTGCAAATACATAAATGCAAACTTTGCTACACTGTTGATAACGCTACTGATCAAGGGTTAGTCAAAGGAGAAATACTGAAGAACACAAATTGAAATGGAATCTTGCTTTCTGGTCCTTATCAAGCAGATATTCAATTACTGACCTTTCAAATTTAGGTTCCATTCTATCCTGCCATTGATATTTACCTGTCATGTCCAAAAGAAAAGTTGGAGTCATTGTTTTCCCTAAATGCCTCACTAGAATTAAGTTATACTGCATCAATAGCATACTCCTCATGTACCACTCGTTAAACATATCAGAAATGGAAATGAGTTGAGTTTGGCATAACTCATAATGTCATTTGGGAAGAAGACAGAGGATCCGCGCCAACATTAATGTGCACTGTGTGAATAATTTACTTTAATTTCAATTACAGCACAGGGATGAGATGTAGGAAGCCTTCCCTGTAGCTGCTCTGAGCTCTGGGATTTAACTTGGTTAGCAGAACAATTTAGATGGCTTAGGGACGTATATTTGAAGCCAAGATGCCATGGGTAAAGATGCAAAATAAATAGTGGTCCATGGTGTCTGTAGTTTGCACAATAGGAGAAGAAGAGAATTAAAAGTGAGGGGGCAAGAAACAGGGCAATTTCTATGGTGGGAGGCTTAAAATTAGCAGTGTTTATGAAGCTCATGGAGAGAGGGAAAACATACTCCTTACATCTATCCAGACAGCTCCACAGGTCAAGATTACCACTGAAGGCTAAATGAAAGTGAGCCCCTGTGCAAAGGCATGTTTATCAGGAATGAATTGAGTAGAGAAGACAAGGCAGTTCATATTTTATCAAATAATTTATTATTAGTGCATATTAATTGTACAAGGTAATCATCTTTATTTGACCTTTATCTACAGTTAATACATACATGCTGCTCACATTTACCCACCCCTCCCCCTCAAATCACCCATTCTTCCAGATGTTCCATTCCTCTTCCCATATATTCTTCTTTATTTTTTTATTAATTTAAAGTACTATACACTTTAATCTAACTTCCAAATTCCATGATTATTTGTCTTTCTGAGTCTGGCTTATTTGACATAACATGATAATCTCCAGCTCCATCAATTTTCCCACAAATGACATAATTATATTCTGTATGGCTGAGTAAATTCCATTGTGTATTATGCATTTCATTCATCAATAGATGGGCATCTACTCTGATCCAATAGCTTGGTCATTGTGAATTTCCCCCCTCCATTTCAATGACTACCTCCTTAGTGAAGTTTCTGAAATGGTTTGCTACCTTTAAACAGTATCTCTTAGAAATACTTGCTATATTCTGAGATAAGGAAGCTGACTGTATTTTCTCATTCACAACATGTGTCTATTCTTTCTTGAATGTTCTAGACAAAGTTCTGTCTTTCTTTTCAGAAGTCAATAGATAGTAGGATTGGGATTTTAGTTACTCATTCAACATGGTATTATGAGCTGCTGCCATCTTAGCACCCACAGTACTTCTTCAATTTAAGGTACTTGTGATTATGTGTCAAAACTTGTCTGGGGTATGAGAGTCACAGGTAGCTCATCAGAGACTTTCCAGGAGATAACCAAATCATTAAAGAAGGAAGATCCTGCACATGTAGGTAGATATCAACTTATCCACTGAAACCCAAATATAACAAAGGGGAGGAGGAAGGCTAAATGCACACTTTTCTGGAGCTGGGCCATGCATCTTCAATCTGTGGATGCTAGACTCTTGAGTTTTAAACTCTGGGATATATGTAAGTACTTTCCGAGTTCTCTGTTCTTTGACTTTAGTTGAGATTTACACCATTATCTTCCCTGATTCCCAGGACTTCAGATTTAGAGTAAATTACATCACAGTTTGCTGATAGAAGACTGTGGTACTTACCCTCCATAGTTACATAATCCAACTCCTACAAAACGTCCCCTCATAAAATATCCATTAATATTGTATTCTCTGTTTCTATGGAGAACTCTGAGTAAAACAGTACCTTTAAATTTTTAAAGTTCTATTGGCGATCTGAATGTTTTGCTAGTGGTGCAATGATATCTTATATGAGCATGTGATCAGGGTGTCTTGTCATAGGGGTTACATCCATTTTTCAGATATTGCAGTAAATAAATATTGTTTCATTTGATCAAGTTAATAAAGCAAGTAGATAGTCACTTGAGGGGCTTATTCCTGGAGAAGATTAAGTCTTCCTCTCTTGGTAGTCCTCACTTGCCTATAGCTCTTCTAGGCTTGTGGTCCCAGGAAGGTGAGATTTTCTCCTTCCACATTGGCATGTAAGCTGGTATTATCATTGTGTTTGTTTAGAAAACTATAGTATTGATGTTCTATGGATGTAGCTTCCCTTTTCTATAGAAAAGACACCATCTCTAAACAGACACCCTGATCCTCCAACTCTTATAACATTTCTATCCCATTTGGTGACCTTGCCTTAAGGATATGGATTGTGTTATAGATATACTCTTCCCTGAACCTGTGGGTATAAAGATATGTATTTAGAATGCACTTTGGAAATACATTGTAATGCATTCACCTTAATTGTTATAGTATTAATGAAAACTTGGGAGTCAGAAATTGAGATTAAAAACCTGATAAATCCAAAGAACAGTGGAGGAACAATCAGCTGACCCTACTCTCCATGTTTCCCAGGTCAAAAAGCCCCAGAAGTCTCTCCAAGCCTCTTCTTATCCCTGTCTGTACTATCTATCCAACTTCCTTGGTCCTCCAACATACCTATGGTTAATTCCAGTCAGCCAATCTCTGACTCCGCCCTCTGACTTAAGATTTAACTTTATTAGAAGTCCTAGAGTGTCAGTGCCAGCGTGAACAAATATCCTACAACAATATTGGTTTAAGAAAAGAGGCAGAAGAATGTTCTCATCTAAGATTCTTGACCCTTCCAGCCTTCCAAGGGTTACCAAGTGGTTAGCCCTAAAAAATACACATATTAGCAACACCAAATGGACTCAGCATGTTCTATTTATATATTTATTTGTATTTTATTTATACACAAATATGTATATATACAGAAATATGTATATATGCAAATTTGTGTACATATATATATATATGTATAGTTATAAGCATATATACAACTTCAAATAAATTGTATCATACCACAGTTTGCTGATGGAAACCTACAGTACTTCTTGTCCTCCATACTTACATAATCCAATTCCCACACAGATATGCCCATAAAATATCTATTAATATCATGTATATATAATTATAATTAAAGAAAAAGAGGCCATGAAATTGAGAGAGAGAGAGAGAGTGGGTTGAGGACAATGAATTGATTCTGAGAGAGAAAAATGCTATAATTATATTTTAATTATATAAAATACATAAAGCAAATAGAGTATGATTAGAAATGAAGGCTGTAAGTCCCAGGTTTCTCCATTGCTCTTTACCTCCTTAGTCAATTTTCCTAGCATGATGGGTGGAATAATATGAAAATGGGGGCAGGAACTGGGGAGATGGATCCACAGATACAGTGATTGCAGGTAAAAGCCAGGCAGAACAACATGAAGCTCTACCCCTAGGATGGTATCTGGGAGAAAGGAGGGGCCTGGGCACTCAGTCACAAGCTAACCTAGTCAGTCATCAAGCTCCAGGTTTAGTGAGAGAATTAGATTTTAAAAATAAGGTGGAGAATAATTTGAGGGTAAAGAGACCCTCAAATGTCAACCTCCTGCTCCACACATGCACACAGGAACAAATACACTCTTTCTACCATCTGCTCAATACATACACAAATAAAAAGAAAGAATATGATAACGATGAATACACTGCAGGAATGATTTTGTTAACTGAGGTTATACTCCATGCTGCAACATTTTAATTGGTCATGAAAGAAGTAAAAATATTGAACATAATTTCAGGATATATATATATAAAATTTCAGTGTACAAATTAAATGTAGTAGCCACACACTCATCCCCAGGCACAGTAGCTGTGCAACGACTGACTTATACTAAATCTGGCCCAGCATCTGCTATTTACTAATAAAAGTTTTTGAAACACAGTAAGATGTATTTGCTTGTCTACTTTCTGTGAGTGCCTTTGAGCTGAGACAATGAGGCTGAGGGACCCAATAGTCCACAAAGCCTGAAATACTTGTGATCTGATCTCTTCCAGAAATAGTTTACCAAGCCCGGCTTCCTATATTTGTCTTCACATAATGAACTAGTCAGGGTTTCTATTGCTGTGATAAGAGACTATGCCCAAAAGCAACTTGGGTAAGAAGGAGTTTATTTCATCTTACAATTTCAAGCAACAGGCCATCAGAGAGGGAAGTCGGTTCACGAACTGAAGCAGAGGACAGAAAGGAACGTCACTTACTGGCTTGCTTGGTCTGCTTTCTTATTCCATCTAGGAGCATCTGTCCTGGGGAGGGCAACTTCGATCCCCTACAGCCACAGACTAGGGACTAGACTTTGTCCAAATCAATCATAAATCAAGGAAATGCTCTATAGCCTTGCCTACAGGCAATCAGGGTGGAGGTTTTTTGATGTTCCTTGTCTAAAATAACTCTAGATGGTGTCAGGTTGACAAAAAAAAAAAAAAAAAAAAAAAAAAAAGGACACAGAAATCTTAGGACAGACCTCACACAAGGGCAAAGAGCAGCTATGCTTCTCTTATTGGAATGGCTCCATGTGGAGAGTGGTTCTTTAGAACAAGGAATTATTTTGGACAAGTGAGTCAACTCAGATAATAAGAATACTTAATGTCTAACAAGAGAACCTTAGTTTAAACTTCAGTACTTAAATAAGATGTCAGGTATGGCTGTGACTACTTCTAAGTCCAGGTTGGTAGATGGAGACAAAGCAGCTCCTTGGGAACTCACTAGCTAGAAAACAGGAATAGTCCATTTCTATGAGAGATGTGGTCTTAAGGGATTAAGTTGGAGTGGTAGAAGATGAGACTCAGTGTCTGTCTTTGGCTTCTGTACACAGCCTGCCTTACACACTAAAGCCAACAAATAAATCAATTAAATTAAAAAATAGGGAAAATCTGTGTATGTAACAAAGAAGCCTTATAAGGTCCACTTCCATCCCGATTTCAGATTCTAAAGCAAGTCAAATGCTTCATAATGTGTGCATCTATTGAAATACTCATGAATGACATGCTGAATTTTTCTTTAAAGATTTTCAAACTTTCTACTTCTATATTATATTATATAATATCTGCATATTTTTAATAATTATACATTTTCTGTAATTCTTTATCAGGAAATTAACTTATAAAATGTATGTGCTCCTTGTTGCTGTTTTTACTTCAACATTCTTCACTATGTTGAAAGGGGATACATATATGGATATCATTGAATTAATGCTGCAACAAGATAATAAGTCATAATACCCATATTACCTAACCTAATTGTTTTCCACCTAGCTCTTGAGGGAAGTTCCATGGACTGTAAGGACATTTTTTTTTTTAACATATCAAGATATGCTGAGAAAAAGTGACTAAAAATTAATCAGAACAGTTTCCAATTTTCAGGTAACTAATTCTTACATAGTTTTTGCTCTCAATAGTAGAGAAAAAATGGACTAAGATCATTACCATCATCCTTTATGAAAATACTAACTGAGCAGGAAATCATCAGGAAACACTTTGATAAAAGTAAGTGGGTGAAGTTAAACTATGCTGTACTTAAAGGTTAGAGGCAGCACACTCCTCTAAAGTCAAGAAGACATCTAGCTAGGTACAAAGGCTCCTGCCAAAGTCCTGTTATGCCTATTTCATTTGGGGCACAGCTAAGTAAGGAGCCACCTTCCTAACAAGGACTCCAGTTGTCTAGCTGGCACATACCAGCAAAAGAAAGAGATCAAGCACTCTGTTCTCAAAACCTAAGGATGATTAAAAAAAAAAATGCCCCATTTGAGCTGCCATGTGGGTGCAAGTAATTGAACTTGAGTCCTCTTGAAAAGTAGCCAATCTTAACTCTTACACACTAAGTCATCTCTTCAGCGCCAATCTTATCTTATGCCCAGAACCCAGTGGTGGGTGGCATGATTACCCTTCTTACACATTTTCTTCTAGTTTGGCTAATTTCTTCCCAGCTCTAAAATACAGAGCTACCCCATCAAAACAGTAAAAGACTTGATACCTGCTGATAAGAATATGGATAGTTTTGAAGGGGGGCAAGTAACTGCATTTTAAGAGAGGAGAGGGTAAAGCAGACATTGATAATTTAGTAGACTCATTGAAAGCTGTAAGGGGAGAAGTGGAGGTAGCTAAGAATGTATTTACCAACTATGGGAATGAGCAAGTTAAATCATGCCATGACTATATAGAACACACTACTGTTCAACTACATACTCTTGTTTCCATAGGGAATACTCTGTGAGAAGACCCATTCAAAGTATGAATTAAGAGTGAAGTTGGTGCTTTCAAGAGTTTTTGTTGAAATCTTCAGCTATTTTAGTGTATGAGCATATGTGAATAAAACACATGCATTTCTCATTTGAAGATAACTACATGGATTATACTTACTATATTCTAAAAGTCTGTAAACATGAGCCACAAAAGGTTTCAAGGTCAAGGCCAAGGAACAGGCAACCTTGCGGTTACATTTCTTCTTCTCTCTCCTGCTCCTCCCTCCACCTGACACCATCTCAACACCCACAAGCCTAGCTCCAAATTCATGGCCCTTGAACATGCTTTGTTAATTAGCCACCTTTGCTGAGCTCTTTCCCTCAGCCATCCTTCCTTCTTTCTGCTGTCATCTCCGCACCCGCAGGGATAGCTCCAGACCTACGATTCGATGCCATCTTTTCTGGGTCCAATTAAATAGTTCATGCAACAGCTTTACCTGGCTTTACCTCCAGTCACACAGTTGTTGCCCAATTCAAAATAGTCCGGAATCTCATATCAGACACATAAACAAAGAAAGAGGTTGACATTCTCATGTCACATCACCAAATTAAACACAACATGAGTGGCCAAGATAGCTCTCTCCTATCAAATTCATTAGTCCCAGAGAAATCTTGCCCCTTACAAAGACTGCCATGGCTAGCCTGCTGTGTACTGGTGAATATTTTTATGAATTGTTACTTTTGTTGTCTAATTCTTCTACTTTACCTTCAAGACCCTATATTATCTCCTCTCTGTAATCCATTCTCCCTGTAAAGCTTACCTGGAGTTGTCCAGTTGGCTTCTTGAGGTTTTCAGTGTCATCTTCATTTCAGTCCAAGTTCTCTTTACAATTTTTGTCTGTTTACTGAATTATTATTTCAAGTCATGAGTTGTTGTTGGTTTTTTTTTTTTTCATCTTTTTTTGTTTTTTTTGAGACAGGGTCTCCCTATGTAGCTTTGCACCTTTCCTGGAACTCACTTGGTAGCCCAGGCTGCCCTCAAACTCACAGAGATCCACCTACCTCTGCCTCCCAAGTGCTGGGATGAAAGGCGTGCACCACCACCACCCATCACCTGAGTTGTTTTTGTCATTTTGTTCGGCCTTATATTTGTATTTTTTTAAATACCACTCAGCTGTTTATTGTTAACCTCTTAAATTTCAATGAAAAGTTTGTTCTTTTAGTTCTTGGTTGACGTTCATGATTGTTCTTTTAATTTTGTGCCCTGAAGTTCATGTAGGTAGTTCTCAATAGAGATTGCCTGTCAAAGAAACCATATGAAGGTTTAAAGCTTGGTCATCAACTTATAGTGCATTTAGGAAAGGGACAGACCTATAGAAGGTGGGGCCTGCTAGAAGTATAGTATGCCATTGAGGGTGGGTACCTGAAGAAGACATTAGGTCTGACTCTGTTTCTCTTTCTCTTTTCTACCCAACAGTCATCCTGAAGTGGTCAGTGACTTTTGTCACAGGCTCCTAATATGATGCTCTTTCCCATCATAGGTCTCAGACAGTGGGTCAGTATATCATGCGACCTCAGACAGTCTGAGTCAGAATAAACATTTCATTTCATAAACAGGTTGCCCAGATATTTCATTAGAAAACAGAAAGCTGGGTAACATTTTGCAGAAGTTTTAAACTTTGAGGTTTAGTTTGTCAGTCCATTACTTTGTGGATTGTGTTATTGATGGGAATTTAAAGACCTTTTATCAGTCTTAAAGTTTTGTTTTCATTCATTTCCTTAATTTGATATAGTTTTGTGTCAATGAAGTCTATTTTCATATAAAATAGGAGATGTATTTCAAACTTAATTTCTTACATTGCTAAAGCATCAATTCCTAAAAAAACAGGTAATTAATGATTTAGCTATTTGATAAGCCTTTATGTAAAGTGGAGTTCTACTGTTCTTTTGACAGTGCGATATTATTGACTCAACCAAATTAGTATGATTGAGTCATTTTTCTTCTTTAACTTTTAATGCTATATATTTTGGATATGGGGAATGGAAGGGCAGGGTATAGAAAGGAATATGAGGAGGAATACACTAGAACTAAAGGCCTTTTAAAAAGCCATATGGAAAACCAATACTGGAGAAGCTTCCTAAAATATATACATATACATGTATAAAAATAATTGCCGGGCAGTGGTGGTGCATGCCTTTAATCCCAGCACTTGGGAGGCAGAGGCAGGCAGATCTCTGTGAGTTTGAGGCCAGCCTGGGCTACCAAGCGAGTTCCAGGAAAGGCACAAAGCTACACAGGGAGACCCTGTCTCGAAAAACCAAAATAAATAAATAAATAAATAAATAAATAAATAAATAAATAAATAAATTTAAAAAATAATAATAATAATAATAATTTAAATATAGTTAACCTATAATGAGGAAGAAAATCTCTGACTAGACACTATATGTAACCAAATAAAAATGCCAGAATAAGGAATAGGTTACATCTTTGTAAGTTGTTGGCCAGTGGGGTCACATAAACCTCCAGACAGTTGCCTATGCTGTTTGCTACCCTCTAGAAATTGATAGTAAGACTCTTTTGCTGCATTCGACAGATACTTGTGTCACAGAACGTAGTAAAATCTCATTAGCTAGCTTTTGTAGAATTGGAAGTTACTATACACAAAGCAAGAGAAACGTAATCATTGATCCCATCCAAATGTGTACCCTGTGTGTTACAATGATCTGTTTTCTTAGAATATGTCTATTAGTGCACCAGTGGCATGAATGTTATGGGAGTAACAAACAATTTTTTAAAGGGGCTTAAAGCCCACTCCACATGATACCATGTTATCCTATATTAACTGGTTGATAATAAAAACAAATATTTCAGTACAGATACATTTTAAGTAATAATGTTGGTCTTTATTTTGGCCAAATTGCATGAGAATCAATAGATGCAGGACTGACTACATTGCCATTTCAGAAATTCTTTTTGTCTCTTTTTTTTAATAAATTCTATTTTATTCCTGGAATTTCATTCTTTAAAAAAATTCATTTGTTTCAAGGGATTTTTAAATAGTTCAGGCACTTTTCTGATGGTGGGGAGACACTTGTCTGATATTTTGAACCTTACCTCACCTTACAGTTGCCATCACAACCTTTCCTAATGCAAGTTATGATTTCTTGTTTCATAGGATGACAAGCAATTGTCAATCCTATCTTGCACATTTTGTCTATTGTGCTCCTCTTGGTCTTATTTAAATCTTTTATTTCAGCAGACAATCATCCTGTTGTGTCTAATACACTTTGGTGGCAATTAAATTTCTGGCATCCTGATGGCGTTGCCCTTTGCCCACTGTCTCCTTGTGATGCATCTAGTCTAAAGGGGATAGAAGACTTTCCATGTTCAGCTGTTGAGTGTCTATTGGGATATTCACACTAACCTGGACAAAGACGTTTATTAAGACTAGAAATCTATATATTAAATGTGTCTTCCAATGGAGATGATTACTGGTTGGGGAGTCTCATTTGGGACAAAGAGCTTCATAAGCAAACTATATGGGGCAGTGTGCTGCCCAGGATAGGCTTGTATGTACGTTTTCCAGGTTTCTGCAAATCTCTGCAGAAAGAATGAGTCTTAGGCCTATGAACACAGATACTTTACTTTGTTCTTTCACACTGCATGGCTGGTCCTCTTGCTGTACCTGTATATAGCAAGTATGACATTATAAAAAGCAAGTTTTTACGTGGATTGGTGAATACAGAAGCATAAAGCAGTATCATCTGATCTTGATGAGCCAAAGTTAGAAGCCAAGCATTTGCTATTGTTCTCAAGTGTTGATTAACCTTTACAAGAATGAAGATAATTATATCCAGTTTTGGAAATTGCTAATGTAACCATGTCATTAGCAGTTCTGTGCAGTCCAGGGAGAGGAGATGAACTTGTTGGTACTTTGTCACTCCAGAATTCCACCCCTGTTCTTAGTCAAAATGTCAAGGTCCATTCAAAATTCTGAGGATAATTAAATGGGAAATCTGGAATGGACTTTCAGGATTATCATTTTTGTTGTAAGAGACATGAAATACAGGTAGTTCCTTCTGGAAACAGGAGGATAACATAGACCATTGTTGATCTGTGTGAAGGAGGAAGTGAGCAGGACCTTTGTGGAGTAAAGAATACCAGGAGGACCCAGAGTATGCAATAGAGTTTGCAATCCCTGGAGCACATCTGGACATTTTCCTTCTCATTGCATCTTATCTGCTCTAAGAACCAAAAGACTGTTCCTTAAGGGCTTGTTGACTTATTCAGGTGGGGATCTTGTATGTTTCAGGTTGCCTTTGTTTTGGTGACTATGCCTAAAGATTTTCAGTTAGAGGCTTCTAATGACAGGAAAATCATAGTGATTTCAGAACAATAACAAGGGAAGTTAGTTATTGAGAAATCATTATAAACTAATATTTAATATTATCTTGATTTTTTTTCCTAAAGATCGTAGAGACCCATGTAAAAGATCCATTATGAGATGAGCATTGTGCAATTATCTAGACGAGCAGTCATAGCTCAGTTTCTACTGGAGCTCAACTTTTAAACACACACACACAGAGAGAGAGAGAGAGAGAGAGAGAGAGAGAGAGAGAGAGAGAAAGAAAGAGTAAGAATCCTTAGATTAACAGAAAATCCACAGTAGCAATATTGTGGTACTATCTTAAAATGCAGACATGTCTTATTAGTATAACACATTCTTAGCTTTACTGATTTGTTTACTCTTTACCTTGGAAACAGACTGTGTCTTGATTTCCTAGCTGACTCTGGAACCTTTTTGTAGCATCACTGAGCTGACAAGAGTCTTCATCATTCCGACATTTCTTCTCCTCAATATCCCACCACATTTCACTCTGCTACAACTACAGTGCCTGAGCTGACCATTCTGCATTCCAATCCCACTTTGTGTCACATTAATAAATATTTAATTTCTAAGTTGTGCTTGTTATATTGTGAGAGGTGAACAAAACCCAGTGCTATAGCCAAAGGTGGACACACCCACAACATCTATGGTCACAGAACATGGTAAATGTTTGTGAGGCAAAGTTTAATACCAAGACCATCTTTATTTGATGATCACATTTTGAAGCTGATGATTTTTCAATTCTTATAAAATTTTAATGTCCTTCAGAGAAATCTCATGCTTGCTTTTGTCCAAAGCAGCATTTGCCTTGATTGCTGAGGCATTTCATTCTCTTAAATGTGCTATACCAGACTGGAACCCTTTTTTTTGCCTTTTTTCTCCTGGAGACTAGTCAGCAGGGCTGGTGTTCAAAGGTGCTCTGAGAACAAGGCCACTCACTGATCTCCACCTGGAGTCTGCAGCCACCTTCTTCTTGTCACGCTCAGCTGTAATTTAAGATATCAGGTTTAAATTATTTAGTGGTTTATAAGTATAAATAATTCACTAGTCAACAACTAAAGTGACAGCTCATTAATCAGCCTGTGAACATGGGCACAGGTGTCAGGCAGTGGGCTGAGTCCTGATGAGGTCAACACGCTTAGAGCTTTCTCCTCTTCTCCTCTTCCTGTGATGTGACCCATCTTGCTAGTGGATTGAATTAATTGGAACTCATATTGAGAGATACACTCAGGAGCTATAACCTTCAGAGATGAAACCAAACTGTTACAAATGTAGATACATTGTAACTTTTCTGATACTGACCAGTAACAACTGTACCATGCCACCAAAGAAAATATGTGGAGGAAATAAATTAAGGGATAACACACTACCAGAAAGTTGTATATTTTTTAAAGTAAAGTGACATAATCTGTTTCCTGGTGCTATATTAAACTAGTTGAGGCTAGGCACTTTAAATAAAGAAAAAAAATAGATTTCTTCAACTCACAGACTTGGGGCTGAAAGTCCAGAATCAGGCAGCCCCATCAGTGGGTTTCTGATAAGGATCTATCCATAGGTGACAACTATGGTAGTGGGAATGGCATGTGGACATATTACCTGGCAATATAAAAAGCCAGAGAGATTTGGAGTACTCTGAAAGTATACCAAAATTTTACCTGAGTTATTTATCCAAACAATAACAAAGCAATTCCTACCTCTCCTTGGGAGACCTATTCCCATATTCACAGCGAAGTCCTCACTGCTGGTATTCAGGACACTCCCATTGAAAAACTAAACTTCAATGCTAGAGTTCCAGACTCTAACCCTGGCCACCCCCCCAGCTCTCCTGTAGCTTCTTTAATGAGGATGCTCGATAATCATTGAGTCATCTGCCAATTGCTGGGTCAACATGACCAACTGTAAAGGGCTTGTTATGTGCCAAGCAATAAGGAAACCATTTTGTAGAAGTTTTGAATACAACAAACATGTTGATAAAAATGATTCTGGGGCAGAGAGCTGAGCAGTATCAAAGTGAAAATCCAACTTAAGATCTACATGGTTTCAAAGCCCACAGCCCTAAATTCCAAACTACCTCCTAGCACTTTACAGACACTGGACTTTGGTCTAAAAGTATCATCTAATCTTCCCTACTTTATTCTTACTGCTGTCCAGTTTCCTTTCTTAATGGAGCTACATCATTAAGACAAGGAAGATCTCTTGACCTAACAATACCTATCTCTGTAACACTCATGGCATTGATATGTCTTTCTCCTGTATTTATGCACAAATCCATGCATGGGAGAAATCAGATGTCATTCTGTACCCTGGCAGTGGTTTGCATTAATACAATTTGTGTGATTTGCATCTAATTCTAAGTTGAGCCATGAAGCAAATCACTGTTCTGAACTCTCTTAACTCCTGTCTTGGCTTGCTCCTGGAGTTCTTTGCTCCTTTCAGTTCCTATGTCTCTTGTGAGGATACTGCCCATTTCAGATGTTCTCATGGGTCAGACTATAAGTGTGCAGTTGGGTGATTATAACACAGAATATAACACAGCAGTATCAAGTGTATGAAACACATCAAGGAGCCTCTGGTCTTCCCAGCAGAGGGACTTCATTTGCCACATCCTTTTTAGGTCCTTTCTCACTGTTAGTTTCTGGGTCCTTTCTTTCCCCTAATAACACACACTACTTTATTCTACCAGAATCTTGGTGTTGTTCTCTTTCTGTCTTCATCCTCAGATGCATGCTGAGAACCCAACTTCCTTCTTCATTAATAAACATTACACTTAAGTGTCATCTCTTTATGCTGGACTTTTCTATCCTAACTGCATATAATAAGAGCTTTGCAACCAAAATATCTTTGCAGGGAAATTGATTTCCTACATAAAATTAGTCACCTACCATCTTCACAGGAAATAAACCATGTTATGTCTAAAAGACCATCCTTACAGTTAATCAATTATTTAGTGAGTTAAGAATATGCTTTAAATATTTGTCATTGATTTCATGTATAAGTAAAATAGCTTGACATGGACTGGAAATGATGGCACACATCTTTGATCCTAGTACTCAGGAGCCAAAGGCAGGTGGATCTCTGAATTGAAGATGAACATTGTCTACATAGGAAATTCCAGGCCAGATAAGGGGATAGTGAGAAAACTTCTCAAAAAAAAAATAAAGAAAAATAAAGAAAGAAAGAAAGAAAAGGAAAAAAAAAAGGATTGACTTGTAAGATTGTAAAACTATTCCAACTAGCCTTTACCTTGATCAGTCCATTTTAGGGTGATTTGGAACCTTCATGACTACTAAACAAAACATCATTTGCAGAGCTAAGCAACAGCAGACTGTGTTGATGTTATTGAACTAATTTATTCACCAAACAATTACATTCACCATCTACTATTCTAAAACTAGCATTGAGATGAGCAGCGAATGAGACTGTGGACAAAAGCACACAAATGAATTCTTTCTATAGGAAGCTTCCTTAATCCATAGGTTTAAGGTTCCTTACCCTTATACATCTAGCCATTTATTAATAATTTACCTTAGCTTCAGTTCATTGGTGATTCTTATCCTCTCTTACCTCCACATCAAAGATGATGCCTCTGTTTCTCTCTATCCAGTGGCTGACATATCATCTGGCATAGACTACACAGTCACTGTGTACTGTTCAATTATTTAAAATTCTATTTTTAAAGATTTTAGTTCTGTGAGTTACAGAACACCTAACAGTCTTCTCCAAAGAATAAGTAACAGCAATCACTTATGTATTTCTTGGGAAGAAATGATAGCTCAGTCAATTGTTGCAATTGGTCAAGGTAGACATTGAGTAATTTGGCAGAAGCCAGTAATAATAAATGTTTTAAATGTTGATTGTTCCACTAGTATAATAAATATTGACTTTTTCTCACTTATCATTCACACAGTACTATAAATTTAACAAGGTTTGGATATTCATTCTGAATTTTGGAAATAAAATATGAATTATCAGTAAAAATAAATGGTTAATTGTCTAAATAACATGGCTTCATAATAGAGTATCTGTGGATTAAACTGCTGATGTGTCTCTATGAAGAGGTTTATAATATAAACAACATAAAGTAATGAGTCAATTTCTAGGAATTCATAAAGGTTACAATACCAAAATCAAGGGGGGATTATTTTTAAGACCCAGTGTAAGAATGAGATCTTTAACTTTTAGAAACTATGACTTTTTCATCACTAGTAATAAAATAAGATGTAACTTTGGGAATGGCTAGCTATATAGGAACAGTTTTCATAAGTTAATTATGAGACCTACATGTTTACTATTCAATCTGTATAGTGCTGATGCTTTCAAATAGTTCTCAGGGGTCTACCAGATGTCTCAAAGAATCTTTCCTTGCCTCCAGATCATACAATCTGAGTTTGAGATACCTGGGCCTCCAGTGATGGAATGAATGAACATTTGTGTCAAATTTTCCTCTTACTCTCTGCATATGCCCTGTGGTGCATACACTCACATCTCTCTTTTATACACATACACACAAAATAATATAAAATAAATGTAGGTAGTTTTTAGAGACTAGAATTCATACAGCTCAATGATGTGACATTACATATAATGTTCATAGTCCATGTTCCCCTGCAACTACACACTCCTTTTTGAGATTCAGTGTGAAACATAATAACAATCTGAAAATGCTAACTCCCAGAACACTCCAAGCAATGTGTGTGACATCTACAAAAGCCCTCAACCACCAGCTTGGTGCTTCCTACCTACAACTCTACATAGAGACATGTACCTTTTCTAAGGAGTATTAAAATTGACAAAGGGGCTACTGGGAAATATTTCTAGATATTTCCTTATCCCCTCATTGGGATATTTTTTGGAGGTATGCAGCAAGGAGTGAAAAGGACATGGAATTCAGAGAGTCAATTTGCTCAGTATTAATAGATTAAGACAAAACTTCAGGTATTTTTAAAAGTTGGGTGTTATCTTCACATGAAGATTGTCCACATCCTTAGGTGGGGTAACTGAGATCAATTACAGACAATATGGTGTAGCCCTTTGATACTGATGTTTGTAATACTGATAACTCCAAATTTAACAGTTTTGGAATAGTGAGACATTATAATGTGAAAAGACACTGAGGGCAGAAAAATAAAGGAATCCATATTGGGAGGGCCTAAATTGGTACTTTCTAGAAGGTAGAGTCTTAGTAGGAATGCTAAGAATACAATCCATGCTCACTAAGAAACAAGGACACTTAAACACAGTCAATCTTATTCAGAAATCACCTCTTACCTAAAGATTATCATTACTTGTAAGCACATTTCATCATTAATTATTCTAGTATTTGTCTAAAGACACTATGATATGGAATATGCCACGTGTAAACAAAGTTCTCACAAACACCACGTCATTGGCATCAAATCAGGACAGAGCCAAGAAGGCATAACCTATCATAGGGTTCATCAGTATTACCCAATGTTGAAGTAGCTTTCAGTCTGTGGAAAAGTCTTCACATATAATAAATAAAGTCCCCCAGTGTGACACAGTCTTTGACATTGCAAATTATAACATTGCTTTCACATTTGTTGAGTAAGTTTCATAATATAAACCAATTTCTCATTGTTTCAGGGAGCAAGATTGGAGAATATTTCCATAGTGTGTCCCAGTATTTAACTAGTATGTAATCAAAGTTGAAGTGCTAGTACATTAGCACAAAAAGTTCTGCAAATATGAAGGCAAAAGAAATGCATAGTGCAGAGGTTAGTTTGGAACAGAAAGAAGAACAGTGACTATGTCTCCTGTGTGTCTAGAACTTAACCCTTAGAAAACGCACTTGCTGTAGAAACCTATAATCAATCCATAATATTTCATAGCTTCCATCATTTATTACACATAGCTTTGTTTTCTAAATAGATAAATGGAATGTAGAAATCAAATGATTTATGTAAGGTCCTGGAATCTCATTTTGAACAAAAGGCAGAGTTGGAGATATTGACCCTTTAAGTCATGTATATATGCTCATATCAAAGAAGCTAAATATTTAAAATATCCTAATAATGCAAAAAGCATCATTAGAAAATTTAAGAGTATGAAACATGAATTTAAAAAATAATTTTGCCAAAAAATGATAAAGAATTTATTATCCTTTAATTAGAGCAAACTAAAAGTCACATGGATTTGAATTTCTGAGAAAAAATTTATTTATCTTCCTTAGAGCATGTTAGTACATAAATTATGTAAGTTGAAAGTGAACACAGTACTCCAACAGAGGAAAGAACTCTGATGGGATCTGTAGCACTGTGCTGAATAGGAATCTTTTTAAATGTATATTTTTAATATGTGTATGATATATGAAAATGAACTGAGATAGAAAATTACAGGCAAATATATATATATATATATATATATATATATATATATATATATATAAAGGTGGTGTTCTTTTGGTGAGTTTGAGTCATTTTCATTGTAATAATGTTGACATTTGCCTGGTATGGTGGGGCATGCCTGTCATCCTGGAGCTGGGGAGGTGGAAGCAGGAGGTCAAGAAGTTCAAGGTCATCTTCAGCTATATAGAAAGTTTGAATACAGCTGAGCTATATGGAGCACTAGCTAAGCACTACAACAAATTATCAAAACAAAACAACCAAAATGTTAACATGTGTGGAGAGTAAAATAAGCTAACAGTTTAATCGAAAGGAAATTGCCTGCCAAGCAATCTTTAGGACCTGAGTTTAATCTTCAGAATTAAAGCGGGGTGGGGGGTGAGGGGGGAAGCTGTTCATAGTGCAGCATAACTATAAACTTATCACTGGGTGAGGAGGAGAAGACAGGTATATCCTTGGGCTTCCAGGTAAGTCAGGATAGACTAGATGGCTAATTCCCATCTCATAAAATATTGTGGATGACACCAGAGAAATAATATACAAAGCTGATCTCTGGTATTCATATATACCTTTACCTAGAATTCACACACACACACACACACACACACACACACACACACACACACACACATTAATAATATTAATAGTCTTAATACTATCATATTCTCTGAAGGAATTAAGATGTTGCATGTAAAGTATATAAATTTATTTCCTCATCTTAAATAAGATTATAATATTCAGAGATAGAGTTAAGTAAGCAACCTGGAGAGAGAGAGACAGAGAGACAGATTCATACACATACACACAATGACATTGAGAGAGAGGTGGGGAGTGAGTCCAATTTTAAAAGAATTCATTATAAATCTAGAATACCTTCATAAATCTTTCAATAGATACTTGAAATTCAAGACATCAGTCTTATTTTTTAAAAACATATTATTAGAAGTAGGAATTTGCAAAAGAATAGTTTGATGATTTTCAAATACCTATTAGCTAAGTTGGGGGTGAATCACTATAGTTTTCAGTTTTGCCTTTAAACTGCCACCTGATAGATGGGAGACACAGCCTTCATGTTAAACCTAGTTCTTTCTTGTCTCAAGGAAGGACTTCTTTGCCCTGCTTACATTTGTTTATGGCCTTAATTGGCTGTGCTTTTCTTAGACTACACTTTTTGTAGTCTACCTTTGTGATGTCTAGGCAATGTCAGTGTACCAGGATGAAGCTGCCTCATTCATCAAATTTTAAAAATAGAGACTTGTGTAAAATCCATTCTATTCACTGTAGTATTGTGCAGAAAGAAGTAACAGTCAGGTTCACAGTGGGAAATGCTTATAAATAGACGGTGTAATTGCTCCTTCACATAGAATTCATATTTATTTGTAACTACAAAATCTATTGAGCATCCTAAGAAAGTAATGACTATGAACATATTATAATATCAGTAATAAGTCTGAGACACATAAACAATAATAGCTGCTATCTATTCTGCTTCAGAGATTTTTGAATGTAAGAATGTGTCTTAGAACTATAGCATAAGCTAGATGCAGTTGAAATCTCAAGAGCATCCACACCCATGGATCTCTGTGCCAGAGTTGAAGGAGTGATATTATGATGCAGTTTGTGGTCAAGTGTCTAATACAAATCAGCCCTGACATGAATTTAATAGAAGCAGCAATGTTTCTACAGAAAAAGGCTTCCTGTATGGTGCTTACAGAAGGTGCCTCCAAAAAGTAGATAGTGAGAAGAGAAATAGGTTTACTTTTTATTGACCTTATCTGACTTAGTCATCAAATGGACATGGTCCACAAGAAGCTTCCCGTCACAGATTACCCCTACTAAACAAATTTGCCAAGTGATACTCTAAAAGTTGGTTAGCCAGGTATAACCAGAAACATATAACATACCTGACAGACCGACTGACAGAAGATATTACCTCAACTATTTATAGATTCTGGGATGTCCCAGGGTAGACTTTTGAGTTTAATACCTTGGGATGTTTGTAGTATAGCCAAGATAAAACTCAAGAGCTTGAAAGAGAACTGAGGAAGCCAATCATATATCTGTTGTATAGGAATTGAAAGCCTCAGACTGTGTAGAGGGTCATGTAAGAATACACATGCCTGCATCTGAAGTCTGGAGAACTCAAAGAGAACTCAAAGAAGCTCAGTTTCCAAAGAGCTCCACTGACTCAAATTCCAGTCCTTTTTGGAAAAACCCTTACAGACATACTGAGAAATACTACTTTGAATGCTATGTCATCATAGTGGAGCACACATATCAAATCATTTGCCACAAGCAGGACAGAGGCATCCTAGAATATGCCCACACAGGTGATAAGTGATGGCTTTGGTAAATGTGTGGGTAGAGCTGGAAGGACAAAGAATGGTGAGAACTTAAAAGCCAGAAAGACAGGAGCTGTGTCATGATCAGGTCTGGTGGCTTAAGGGGAAACAGCAGCAGAGACAGCTGGGCTGAGAAAGAGAGGTATACACATTCAGGTGAGGTGCTATGGCTACCAGCCCTACTGAGCAAAGACAGGGAGCCCAAGAAAATGTATCTGAGCTTCTCATCATCTACTTCTTTGCACTTTCCACTGGCCAAACAACTACCTTATTACTATAAACCAGTGTCTTTCCATTGTCTTTGTGAGAAAATGAAATCTTGTCTAGAGAGATGGCTTAGCAGTAAGAAAGGGTGCTGTCTTGCAAATGATCCAGTTCAGTTCCCAGCACCCATGTGACAGCTCACAACCACCTGTAACTGTGACTCCAGTGGCAGGGGATAGGAAGCCTTCTTCCAGCCTCCTCTGGCACTGAATATTTACTCAGGGCACACACACACACACACACACACACACACACACACACACACACAACCAAGACACTCATCAGTGTAAAATAAAATAATTCTTAAAAAATTTAAAATACCTGTCAAGATTCTACATAAATGAATTTATGTACATTTTCTGGCCAGCTTTCACACAATCCACCTGAAATTGGTGGGGTTTCTGGGAAAGAGCAAAACTTTCTTCACTCCATGGGATTTTGTTGGCTTTGCTGCCTCTGGGTTACAGCTTCCCTGGAATGAAGCATGGCTGTAGTTTTCTCTTCCTAGGGTCCTCTCAGAGAGGCTAGCTCAACACACCTCACATACTACCACACCCACCTCATGAGTCAGATGCCTGTGCTCTGATGTCTCTTTGTTTACTCTTTGCTTTGCTTCTCTCCAACAAGACTGTTGGCTCTCTTGGAACAGAATCTTTACTCATCTTGTCTACTCTTTATTTAAAAGTTACAATATAATCTAATACAGTGGAATGCAATAAATGCTTTGTGGCTGGATAAACAGGTACATAATCAAATGAAGGTGTTTTCAGACGAGTTTATCTAGTTTTAAAATACCTGACATCATGACATCCTAGTTGGCTTCCTGTTGCTCTAAT